>NC_071093.1:17890000-18190000 GCF_027358695.1 Spea bombifrons | reverse complement strand
GGGAGGAGAGTGAGAAGTTTCTCACTCTGCTCACATGCTGAAAGACAAATCAGCAAAAAAAAAAAAATTCACTAAAATACAATAAATAATAATAAAAAAAAACAATAAAGTGGCATTAACAACATGTTCAAGAGGTCCCTAAGAGGACCTCTAACCATACTGCACTGATATTAGTGCATTTAAAAAAAAATGCAAAAAATGAAATAAAAAAATATAAATAACATAATAATAAAAAAAGAAAAAAAACCCTTACATCTCATTGTCCTAACACAATATCTAAAAAGTATAACCCTCCTGCCCCTGTTCACAACCCCCAAGCCCGTTAAGCCATAAGCATACAAATTCTACGAATAATGTACACCTATAAGTACTAGGAAGGTATGGAAAATCTATATAAATTAGGTATTTCTGAAATCAGGACACATGAATTGATAAACTTTACCTAATTTTGTGAGGATACAGATGGAAAATTATATTTATTTATATTTATATATATATATATATATATATATAATATTCGCTAGTTTTTACTAAATTTCTCATCATAAATTTTCAGCTAATCATCTAACTATGGTATCAAAAGAAAGCTCTATCTCTCCTTGAAAAAACAATATATAGTTTACATGGTTTCACTATTTGCAGGAAAGGAGAATAATCGAAAGGAGAACCGACATACCGCAAAAATGGCAAAATTGCTCCGGGTTTTGAGGTACCAAAAACCCCTGGGACTGAAGGGGTTAAAAAGCATGAGTGGCACTAAATTGTGGCTTCCAGCGTCCCGTGCATGATGAGGTTTTTTTTTTAGTGTACTGATGTGAGAAATAATGTAAACATCATACAATCACTTCATATATGTATGCCAAAATTATATAGTTTGAAGAAAATATGTTTATAAAATAGTGTCCCTAGATTTAATAAATGCATTTAAAAAATCTGGTCACCATAGAGAACACAGAATCTTAACTCATTGGCATCCATGTGTACTGGATAAAGATGACATCTGTGCTAGGCAGATATTCTAGCATATGGTCTTATTTAAAAGGATTGGGAGTACCTCAGTACACTAAAAAAAAGCGCTGAGCCTTTTTAATAAAATAAGAAGATTGAAATAGAGAAAATGACACCAATATGTCTTACTTTTCCTCTCACTGGCTTATTAAATTTACAGACTCAACTGTGTATGGAAAATGTGTAGTAGAAAAAAAAAATTTGTAGTTCAGCTCTAGCTTATGCTCCTCCACTCTTCTTGAACCAGATGTTGAGATTTGCTTTCTGGGTTGCCAATCACACCATAAAAGAATGCTCCACTAGCGTAACTACAGGGGTGTCAGCAGTTGCAGCTGCAACTGGGCCTGTGTAATTGTGTGTGTGAGAGAGCATGAATGTCTAATTGTGTGCATGAGCATGGATGTGTAAGTGTGTGTGTGGGGGGGGCAGGGATGTGTACTATTGTGTGCGTGCATGTATGTATGAGAGCATGAATTGGTAATATTTTGTGTGTGTGTGGGCAGGGATGTGTAATTGTGTGAGTGAAGTGGGGTGAGAGGGAGTGATGTTTTGTGCACTGAGAGAAACCTTTCATTTGAATGGCACACAAACTGTAGGAAGACATGTTTAAGTCTACAGGTTGAGTATCCCTTATCTTAAATGCTTGGGACCAGAAGTATTTTGGATAAGGGATAATTACGGATAAAAGATAAAGGAACTGTGTCCGCTCCGTTCAGGGTTCTCCCCGCAGTCACAGAGAGCTTCCAGTCCGTTGTCCGGACCGAAAGCGCTCTGGGACCAGGGAAAGCGGCCTAGATAACGTAGCGAACAGCAGGAAGAAGGGCGGGAAAGTATTCACTGACTTCTTCTGTCCCCTCTCTTAGTCTTAGTTATCCTTTATCTGAAGAACAACAAATAGTTTTTGGATCATTTCGGATAAGGAATATTCAGTTGAGTGATACTCAACCTGTATTTGCTTTATAAATCAACATGTTTGATAATATACCAGAAAATAGTAAGTATGTACATCACAAAGCACTAAAATTATCTTGAATATGTATTTTTTATGTTTGTCTTTCTATATTTGTGTGAGGGGCAAACGAATAGGATTAGTGGAACGGAGAACCAAAGACCCAGAGAGGGTCCATTCGGTCTGACGTGTGCCATGACCGACGTACCAGGTAGGCCTATAGAGGGCCACCCTGTAAATGGAAATGAAAGAAAGGATAGAGGAGAAAAGAGGAAATAAAAGGAAGGAAATTAATAGGGGGGGGCAAGGGAGGGCAACGTTAGGAGCTGTAACGTAGCTGTGGAAGGGAGAGGCGTTGGTTAAATAACCATAGCCCCTCCCACAACTACAGGCTAATATACATCAGCCTTCACATTTACCTAACACTGATTCTGCCTTAGGCATTATATATGTAACTTTATAACACCTTACCTATTTTTAGGACAAAGTTTGGATGCTAGAAGACTGAGTACTAAGCCTATCCAACCCATCACCAACCTGGGCACCTTGCTAGACACTGCAGTGGAGAAGGCGACAAGGCAGTTTCGTGGAGCCCAAGCACCTCTAGCTTGTATTGAGGCTGTAAAAGCCTCTGTTTACCTGCCATTTCATAAAGGCATTGAGAAGGAACAAGAACTTATCAAGTCTCTGTGGGCTACAGGACAGCCACAGGCTCTGCAGTATGCCTTCTTCTCAGAGAGGAATGTTGGAAAATGGACAACGCCCTCTGGAGGAAGATGGGACCGAGTACCCCCTAGATCTTTCCAAACAGCAGGTGTCATAGGTAGGTTGAATGCAAAGGTACCGGATAAATTGTGTCATCTTTTATTATGATTATTATTTTCGCTCCCTCTCTCGTGCTCTCTTATCTCCCTACCTCCTCTGCTGACCACTTCCTCTTACGTGTCTTGCAGGTATGCTTCCATTTCTTGCATTGTCTTGTTCTCCTCTTTTCAATTTTGTGTTTTCTCTCTTTTTTCTCTTTTCTCCATCCCAACAAATTTGCCCATTTAAGTGAGCATGTTGGGGAACCAGACTCAAAGGTGGGCTTTCTGGAAAAAGCTGTTCTCTCTAAGAGCCGTGAAAGCAGCTTATCCAGTGTGCAGGTGATCAAGGAAGGAAAGCCCAGGCAGCTTGTGGTGGTAGGGGATTCTATAATTAAGAGAACAGACAGGGTGGCTCTTATCACAGCAACCGAATGGTTTGCTGTCTCCCGGGTGCCCGGGTTCGGTATGTTGCAGACAGAGTGGGTAGATTATTGGGAGGGGCTGGTGAGGATCCAGCTATCTTGGTGCCTATTGGCACCAATGACATAGTAAGAAGAAGATAGAGTGTCCAAAAGGTAATTTTAAGGATTTAGGGAGTAAGATATTAATAAAAGGACCTCCCAAGGTAGTATTCTCAGGTATACTACCTGTGCCATGCACTATACCAGAAAGGCAGCAGGAGATTAGGCAGCTAAATGTATGGCTGAAGTCTTGGTGTAAGAAGAAGGGCTTTGGGTAGATCAAATTGGCACTCAGACACCTCAGCGATTTATATAAATAGTAGAGATATTTAATCGGGAACCGCTTGATATTAAAAATGTTAAAGTCCTATCTTTTTTTTTTTCTTCTTCACGTATATATGAGATTTATTGAATACCGTAATTGTAAATTAGCATTTTTGCTACTATTATTAATTTTATATAATAAGGAACTACTGAATATAGTAAACAGGCGTACTTGCCATCAACGCATATCACGACACAGGATTACATAGTTGCATAGTTATATAGGCTGAAAAAAGACATGCGTCCATCAAGTTCAGCCTTTCCTATATCTGTTAATTTGTTGCTGTTGATCCAAAAGAAGGCAAAAAACCCAGTCTGGCTCTTTCCAATTTTGCACTAACCAGGGAAAAAATTATTTCTTGACCCCAAAATGGCAGTCAGATTTCTCCTTGGATTAATAAGCTGTTTCCCCATAATTAAAGATCATATCCCTGAATATTATGTTTTTCCAAGTATTCATCCAGTTGCTGTTTAAACGTCTGTACAGACTCCGATAAAACTACCTCTGCAGGCAGAGAATTCCACATCCTTATTGTCCTTACTGTAAAATACCCTTTCCTCTGCCTTAGACTAAATCCCCTTTCTTCCAGTCTAAACGCGTGACTACGTGTCCTGTGCATAGTCCTGTTTAAGAACAGATTTCCACACAATGGTTTGTATTGGCCTTAATATATTTATATAATGCTATCATATCCCCTCTGAGGTGCCGTTTTTCTAAACTAAACAGATTTAAATTTGTTAACCTTTCTTCATAACTAAAGTGCTCCATTCCTTTTATTAAATTTGTAGCCCGCCTCTGCACTCTATCTAGTGCTATGATAGTTAGGATTTTTCAAATAAATATTATCTTACCCTTTGACAAACCCCTTACATTTAAGGTGTCCAAATTACCACCCACCAACCTTAGCCAAAAAAATCACCTTGTGATGCTTAGCTACCAAGAGATGCAAAGTGGTAAATATTTTGATTTATACAGGGCCAGCCTAAGTATTCCTGCAGGAAGAACTCACTGTGGTTGGCTCTTGTTAGCATACAGTGAAATCAAGCAGATAAAACAACACTTTTGCAAATTACCGTAATTGCTCGATTATAAGACGACCCTGATTATAAGACGACCCCCCAAAATCTGAATATTAACTTAGGAAAAAAAGCCTGAATATAAGACGACCCTAAAGGAAAAAAGTTTTACCAGTACACACACACACACACACTTACCGGTGCTTCCAATTTCCTGCTGTATTGCCGGGGCAGCGGGTTGACGTCTCCTTCCGCTGCAGCCGGAAGGAGGTGGAGTTGGCAGCGGGGGTTTGTCTGCGTCCGTCGCGCATACCTTCCCCGGCTGTCAGGAACATACAGTCAGGGAAGGTATGCGCGACGGACGCAGACAACCCCCGCTGCTAGCCACACCTCCTTCCGGCTGCAGCTGACGTTGTCTACGCGGATTGCGTAGATGTCAACCCGCTGCCCCGGCAATACAGCAGGAAGCACCGGTAAGTGTGTGTGTGGGGGGGTGTTAAATGGGGGGGGGGAGAGACAGGAGGATCCAGGTCCCCTGCAGCGGTGCGGGGGATCTGGATCTTAGTCTCATAATCAGACCTCTATTTGAGGTCTGATTAGAAGACGAAAAAAACCTCGTCTTACAATCGAGCAAATACGGTACTTCCCCTTTCGTGACTAAATGTCATTGTTATTGCTTGATTAGTCCTGTTGTTTCAAAGGATTGCTGCATGCTTAAATCATACAAAGTAGTATGGTGCAACAAAAACAGTGGTAAATATCTGACATGGATTGTATTCCCTGTTCCAAATTAGGGAGTAGCTTATTTTATTAAAATGTATATTACAAATAATTAGACGAGTTGATTTAGAGTTGAGGACACAGGTCAAATGTATTTAAAAAACATACATATATATGCCAAGTACAAGGAAATCAGCTGGGACATTCCACTAGTTTATAGAATGATTGCTTTAAATTAGGAACTATTTTACAGGACTGCTCTTCGTAATGTTCTGATGCCCATGTGAATATTTAAAAAAAAAAAAAAAAAAAAAAAAAAACAATTTGAAGATTTAAAGATAATGCGTACATGATTTGTTGCTACATGAGGGCACATTTCATGCATATAAATGTAGATATAATTCTGTATGGTCCCTAAATGGTTATGATGAACATAGAAACATACTCCTAAAATTAACAAAGCTGGTTGAGATATAAAATGTTTCAATTAGTCTAGATAGCATATTTACATTAGATAGTATTCACTTATTTGTTATTGGAGTCACCCTTTTATTGTATGCTGATACAATGTCTACTTGTTCAGTCTGCCTGTAAAAAAAATATTTAAATATAACATTTCTTCTTCTGACAGGACTGGGCACAATGGGAAGAGGTATTGTTATTTCATTGTTAAAGGCAAATATTCCAGTGATTGCCATAGAACAAGATGCAAAGCAACTGGATCTTGGAAGGAACGCAGTGGACAGTCTGCTGAAACGCGAGTTTGAGAAGCTGAAGCAGCAGGGGAAAACAGCCAGTGAACTCGGCTCTGTCCAGTTTACACTTGACTTTGGAGAACTGAAACATGTAGACCTCATCATTGAAGCTGTATATGAAAACATGAAGCTGAAAAAAGAAATATTCAAAAAACTGTCCTTCATTGCAAAGCCTGATGCATTCCTATGTACAAACACATCAGGTCTTAATATTGATGAAATTGCATCTGTCACAGACCGACCCCAGCAAGTCATTGGCACTCACTTTTTCTCGCCTGCCAACATCATGAGGCTTTTGGAAGTTGTCAGAGGTTGTCATACATCCCTTACAACAATTGCTACAGCTATGAACCTTGGCAAAACCTTGGGTAAAGTTGCTGTACTGGTTGGTAATTGCCCTCTCTTTGTTGGGAATCGAATGCTGGGTCCATACCTTGAACAAGCAAGTTATCTGGTGGAAGAAGGTTGTAATCCAGAAGATGTAGACCAAGCTCTTGAAACTTTTGGTTTTGCGATGGGTCCTTTCAGGATGATGGATCTGGCTGGCTTAGATGTTGGATGGCGATCACGTATGGAGAAAGGCCTTACGGGTCCCAGAGTTCCTCCGGAAGCTCCTGCTCGACAGCGTAATGGTAACAGATACAGCCCTCTTGCAGACATGCTGTGCGAGCTAGGGAGATTTGGGCAAAAATCTGGCAAAGGATGGTACCGGTATGAGAAACCCAGTGGGAGAAATGCCAAGCCAGATCCATGGATGAGAGAGTTCCTTGAAAAATACAGAAGGGATCACCAAATTGTGCATCATCCTGTAAACCCACAAGAAATTCAAGAGCGATGTGTTTATGCACTCATCAATGAAGGTTTTAGGGTATTAGAAGAAGGAATAGCCTCTGGACCAGAAGATATTGATGTCATATACAACAATGGTTACGGCTTTCCTAAATATAGAGGAGGGCCGATGTATTATGCATATACTACTGGTTTGTCTAAAGTGCTTGGTGCACTGGAAAGCTATTACAAGGCCAACTCTGATGTTCCAAGCATGAAGCCTACCTTTCTTTTGAAGAAAATAGTAGCAGTGGGAGAGCCTTCAATAAAAGAATGGAAAACACAGCTTGGAAATCTCAATAACAAGCTTTAGTAATTCTGTGATAGATGCAGTTTTTTTTATTAAGATGATTTTTGATATATAGCTCTCTCTATATATAGATAATATCAATAACCTCATATATACTAACTTTTCTAAATAGATGTACTTGACTATAAATCTGTTTAACTGCTCCTCATGCTGACCTGCACATAGTGGCTTCAAATATTGAAAATGACATTTGTATTAAGAAAAAATATTACAATCTGGTTTGAAAGACTTAAGGTTTACTGTGACTTTATTGACATTTGTATTTAAGTATAAATACTTGCTGCTTAAATTTCATAGTTGATCATACAATTAGAGCCTCCTTGCTGTTTTTTTTTTTTTTTTTACTTTTGGAACCTCTAATGGTCCAGATTTAGATACCTAAATATTCAAAGGGAAATTGTACCTTTTTGTCAAGTGAGTGAGAGCATAATAAACCCCCAAAAAGTCTGTCCCCATGCCCTACTGCAGGGGCGTCCAAGTTATTTCTGCAGTGGGCCACTTCATCAGAAATGGATGTGTTCGTGGGCCGCACTAATTTTTCACTGAGAGAAAATATGGCCTTTTAGCTTTGTAATACATATTAATACTGAGTTCATTTGGCAATAATTAAAAAACCAGTCGACAAACAGTTTTTTTAATCAACTTTTATATATTATTCCATAAATACTAAATTACTTAAAACAGTAAAACAAAGTAATTCCACGAACCATTTTAACACAAGTTTAGTCAAATAAAACTGCACAAAAAGGTTACAAAATCTAATGAGAGTACTGGTAATTAGCTGACTGAACTATGTTTGAGAACTCTGGAGTGTATTCAGTCAGGCCACATCTTAATTCGGATTCCAAGTTAACATCACTTAATGTGGCTCTCAGCTTGGATTTGAGCAGCTTCATAAACGAGAATGTGCTTTCACAGAGCCAAGTAGACCCAAACATTGCCCAGAGCTTGGCAACATAGGTCGAAGTTTCTGGATAGTTTTGTGATTTATATATCTGTCTCCAAAAGTCCAGAGACACTGGGTCTTCTTGGTGGACATAGTTCGATTTCAGTTCAATCAGTTCCTCTTGAAATTTTGCTATGTTGATAGTGCCTATTCGTGATAATTCAGACACATCCTGAGGCTTGCATTTCAAAGGGAGGCGAAGAAAGTCAAAGCATGAACTAAACTCATCAAAGTCCTTGAACCTTTTTTGAAATTGGGATTTTGTTTCAAGCAAATAGCTCTCCAGTTGTTTAAAATCTGGGACTCCACTGAGTTCAGGGGAGTTTAGCAATGGGAAATGAGTGCAATCTCCCAGTGCTATTTGCTCAATCCACATGTCCAGTTTCAGTCTGAATATCTGGACTTCTTTGTACAAATCTGCAATGCTTTTGTTTCTTCCCTGTAGTTTCAAGTTCAGTGTGTTCAGGTGTCTTGTCAATTCTGTAAGGAAGTACAGCTTTGTGAGCCACTGAGGGTCTGACAAGTTGGGTCTCTGGGAGCATTTTAATTCCAAAAAATCCCTTATCTGTGGAAGCAGCTCTGTAAACCTTTTCAACACATTTCCGCGACTTAACCATCTGACTACATTAAAATATATTAAATCTCCATACTCTGCTTCAACTTCTTCCAGGTATCCCAGAAATTGCCGATGGTTGAGGGCACGAGCACGGATAAAATTTACAATCTTTATCACTTCTTCCATCACCTCGTGCAATTCACCTGACTTAAACAGTTCACAACACAAACTCTCCTGATGTATAATGCAGTGGAAGCTGGGAACACAAACTTTCTCCTTTAATTGGAACAATCTGCTGAAACCTTCATTTTTCCCTTTCATTGAAGGTGCCCCGTCTGTGGCAAGTGAAGTCAGTTTTTGCATATTTAATCCAAATTTTTCAAACTCCTTACTGGCAGCTTGAAGTATATTGCATCCTCGTGTTCGGTCATTAATTGGGGACAAGGCTAGTAATTCTTCCTTCACTTCAAAATCTTTGGTGACCAGTCTTATCCAAATGCACAACTGCGCAGTGTCTCTCATGTCGGTGGATTCATCAAGAGCGATACTAAATGAGAGACAAGAATTCAGCTCTTTTTTCAGTTGATCTTCAATATTCTGAGACAAATTGACGATTCGTCTAGCTGTCGTTTGTCGGCTTAACGGCATCATCTTGACTCTTTTTGTCAGTTTTTCTCTTTCCTTTTCGGTAAAGTCAAAAGTAAGAGCTTCCAGTGCTGCTAGTAGAGTTTCTTTCAGCATTTCTGCATCTGCAAAAGATTTCTTTCGCCTCGCCAAAATCCAAGAGCATCTTAGTGTGGCAATTTGGATCATGTCACCTTCACCTATGAATTTTCTCATTCGCTCTGCCTGCGCATTCAGCTGCCTTTTTATCTTTTCTAACTCCTGCTTTCTTTGCTCAGATTTAGGAGGAAATCTCTTCTCCATTTCAGCGTGAGTTGTGTCATAATGACGTTTCACATTGTATTTTTTACCGATAGCAAGAGTTTTGTTGCAAAGCAGACAATATGGCTTGGAGTCCTCTTCTGTCACAAAAAACTCAATTTCCCATTCTTCTTTGATTTTGCGATTTTCTACTTCCAATGCTCGTGTCTTCTTTGTTGGTGGTTCTTTGCTACTACTGGCACATTCCTCAGTCACGTGGGAGTCCTGTGGTTGTGATTTTTTAAGCCATTTATCCATTGTCAGGGCTTGACAAGACGATTCTTTGTACAAGAAAGAAAAAGTCCCCAATTTGTGGCCGCAACAAGAAATGCTTTCTCATAGTAATGGTGTAAGTGTCTCACAGAGCTCCACGCCAATAAAATCCACAGCAATGCACAGTGTGTAAGTGTCTCACAGAGCTCCACGCCAATAAAATCCACAGCAATGCACAGTGTGTAAGTGTCTCACAGAGCTCCACGCCAATAAAATCCACAGCAATGCACAGTGTGTAAGTGTCTCACAGAGCTCCACGCCAATAAAATCCACAGCAATGTACAGTGTGTAAGTGTCTCACAGAGCTCCACGCCAATAAAATCCACAGCAATGCACAGTGTGTAAGTGTCTCACAGAGCTCCACGCCAATAAAATCCACAGCAATGCACAGTGTGTAAGTGTCTCACAGAGCTCCACGCCAATAAAATCCACAGCAATGCACAGTGTGTAAGTGTCTCACAGAGCTCCACGCCAATAAAATCCACAGCAATGCACAGTGTGTAAGTGTCTCACAGAGCTCCACGCCAATAAAATCCACAGCAATGTACAGTGTGTAAGTGTCTCACAGAGCTCCACGCCAATAAAATCCACAGCAATGCACAGTGTGTAAGTGTCTCACAGAGCTCCACGCCAATAAAATCCACAGCAATGCACAGTGTGTAAGTGTCTCACAGAGCTCCACGCCAATAAAATCCACAGCAATGTACAGTGTGTAAGTGTCTCACAGAGCTCCACGCCAATAAAATCCACAGCAATGTACAGTGTGTAAGTGTCTCACAGAGCTCCACGCCAATAAAATCCACAGCAATGCACAGTGTGTAAGTGTCTCACAGAGCTCAACAGCAGTACAATTAACAATCATATGTGATGTGTCTCATAATGCCCCACAACAGCACAATTATATGCAATGTGCATCACAGAGATGCATAGCAGTAACTCACAGTATTGGGCTGATTCAGGCTGGCTGGAGCACACTGTGGGTACAGGCTGGATTCAGTCAGGCCGGAGCACACTGTGGGTACAGGCTGGATTCAGTCAGGCCGGAGCACACTGTGGGTACAGGCTAGATTCAGGCTGTGGGTATTGGCATGGGGGCACACTGTGGGTATTGGTCTGGGGGTCACACTGTGGGTATTGGTCTGGGGGCACACTGTGTTAAGTTAAATGAATGGTACCCACAGTGTGCCCCCAGTATTGGCCTGGGGGCACACTTTGGGTTTTGGCCTGGGGGGCACACTGTGGGTATTGACTGGGGGCACACTGTGGGTACCATTCATTTAACTTAACACAGTGTGCCCCCAGTCAATACCCACAGTGTGCCCCCCAGGCCAAAACCCAAAGTGTGCCCCCAGGCCAATACTGGGGACACACTGTGGGTACTGACTGGGGACACACTGTGGGTATTGGCCTGGGGGCACACTGTGGGTATTGGTCTGTGGGGCACACTGTGTGAAGTTAAATGAATGGTACCCACAGTGTGCCCCCAGTCAATACCCACAGTGTGCCCCCCAGGCCAAAACCCAAAGTGTGCCCCCAGGCCAATACTGGGGACACACTGTGGGTATTGGCCTGGGGGCACACTGTGGGTACTGACTGGGGACACACTGTGGGTATTGGCCTGGGGGCACACTGTGGGTATTGGTCTGTGGGGCACACTGTGTGAAGTTAAATGAATGGTACCCACAGTGTGCCCCCAGTCAATACCCACAGTGTGCCCCCCAGGCCAAAACCCAAAGTGTGCCCCCAGGCCAATACTGGGGACACACTGTGGGTATTGGCCTGGGGGCACACTGTGGGTACTGACTGGGGACACACTGTGGGTATTGGCCTGGGGGCACACTGTGGGTATTGGCCTGGGGGCACACTGTGGGTATTGGTCTGTGGGGCACACTGTGTGAAGTTAAATGAATGGTACCCACAGTGTGCCCCCAGTCAATACCCACAGTGTGCCCCCAGGCCAAAACCCAAAGTGTGCCCCCAGGCCAATACTGGGGACACACTGTGGGTACTGACTGGGGACACACTGTGGGTATTGGCCTGGGGGCACACTGTGGGTATTGGTCTGTGGGGTACACTGTGTGAAGTTAAATGAATGGTACCCACAGTGTGCCCCAGTCAATACCCACAGTGTGCCCCCCAGGCCAAAACCCAAAGTGTGCCCCCAGGCCAATACTGGGGACACACTATGGGTATTGGCCTGGGGGCACACTGTGGGTACTGACCTGGGGGCACACTGTGGATATTGGCCTGGGGCACCCTGTGATGAATGGTACCCACAGTGTGCCCCAGGCCAAAACCCACAGGGTGCCCCAGGCCAATATCCACAGTGTGCCCCCAGTCCAAAACCCACAGTGTGCCCCCAGTATTGGCCTGGGGGGCACACTGTGGGTTTTGGCCTGGGGGGCACACTGTGGGTTTTGGCCTGGGAGCACACTGTTGGTTCATTTAACTTTAAATTGTTTTTTTTTTTTTTTTTAATATACTTTATTGATTTTTTAAATATATAAACTTTAAGTTGTAAGGCTGCTCCTCCACGTACCTGGCGTCCCGGTGAACTTCCTCCCTCACTCTGACCCTTGCGTATGACGTCACACGCAGGGAAGAGGAGGGATCATGTGGCGAAAAACTTCCCCCGCCGCTCCTCGGGTCTCTCCCTCACATGCAGGGTAGAGGAGGTGCGCACGCTGTGTTCCTCCGGTCGCCGCGGTAAGTTAGGCTTGCTGTCAGCAGTGGAGGTGCGGCTACCGCTGCAGATCTCGCGCGGGCCGCACCTCGGACCCCGGCGGGCCGCATTTGGCCCGCGGGCCTCATGTTGGACGCCCCTGCCCTACTGTAATGCTGAAATTCTCCAAGTTTTTTATATTTTTAGTGCTAATAAATATCAGACTTGTGCATTTTACTTTAATTTTAACAAGTTTTACTTAATTTGAGCACTTGTATGAATCTCAGAAAGTGAGGGACACTCAACTGCATAAATAAAAAAAAAAAAAAAAAAAAAAAAAAAAAAATGAAAAAAAATAAATATGAGATCCTGCTGCCTGACACGTCATGAGACTTAAACAAGCTTAGAAAGTGATCAACGATGTTGAGGCATTCAGCAACACCGAGATCGGCATCATGGGCCATGTATGGCCCCTCCCCGGGCAGACGCCCGTTTTAAAAGAGTTTAGGAAGCGATCAACGATCACCTCCTAAACTTCAATGGTGTCACTGGAATGCCTTGATCAGGAGGCATTCAGCGACACCAAACACTTACCCCAGGACGGGCTGTGACCACTCCAGGGAGCGGTCACAGCCGCCACTGCCGCCGCTGCCAGTGATCTTCACCATCCGCAAGATGGCGGCCGCCTTGTAAAAAAAAAAAATAATAATCAAGTTGAAAAAGTTCGCTAGAGGGTCTCCAGACCCTCTAGAGAACGCTGGCTCCACTTGCAGGTTGAATACAGATACTGCATTCAACCATACAAGTCAATGGAGCCCAGCTTTCTAAACTAAATACAATAATAAAAATACAATAATAGTGTAATATGTTAAAAGTAAAAAAGCTTTAATATGGTGGAAGATCCACTCACAAGCAGGCTGGATAAAGTAGGCTCATCAAAAGATTCAAAGGATTGTTCGTATTCAATAGCTTCTAAAATCTGTAATCTGTAAAAAGAAGTTGACCGGAATGGTGCAGTATCTTCTATGGGGTGATCTCAAAAGGATCAAAATACACTTATAATTAGATGTGGCACAACTCAATGAGTAATGTGCATAAGCGCATTGGGCAACCAATAGTCCGGTACAATGTCTCGGAAGTCTCTCAACGCGTTTCGCTGATGGCACGTCAGCTTCTTCAGGAGAAAAATCAAAAAGACGGGAAAGATGCGAGTTGTCCAAGTTGATCGTTGGTTCGTTCTTATAGGCGAGTACTTCCGGGCGTCTCGTCATTACGTACGTGCGAGCTGGACGTATGCCGGCATCGCATCATCGTGTACGTGTGGGATAGGTGCGTGCCGCATCATCACACTCAATGTATGGAAAGGAGACAGGCAGGAACAATTATCTAGTCCCGTAAGCGTCATTGTCTCGCGATCATGCGAGTTTCCCCTAGCTATACCCTACGCTACAGTAAACCGAACTTGAAGACACAAAACTGTATTATATATCACATACTATGCAAGCCCTAAGGCTAAAGAGACACTTATTGAGAACACCTTTTTAGAAATGACAAAAGAGTGAACATAAGAAAAACATTTAGAAAGGTAAGTGATGTATTCAGTTAGCCCGAATCTGCAAAAACTGTACCTCTGATGGAGATTTTCAGTCCCAAAGTAAACATCTTATAAATAAATTTAAGGAGATAAACTATCCTGATGATCTCCTAACAAATAACTTTTGGGAAATTAAAAATAAAAAAAGGGAAGATTTCTTATATGGTAATAAGAAACAAAAAAGGAATGAGGACTTCAACTTCGCTTTTTTTAACTCAGTTTAATGACAAGGCGTATCATATTTAAAAAGCTATAAACAAATGTTGGCCTATACTCCAAGGTGACGTCATATTTCAAGATCATCTTGCACACAAACCAAAACTAATCTATAACAAATTAAACAATCCGAAAACTATTATAGCTCCCAGCGCTCTTCCAAAAGAAGATCCAAATAGAGACGAATCATTTTTACCATACAAACCCCTTGGTTTCTTTCGATGTGGCAGCTGTAAATTTTGCAAAACATGTTTTTTTACAAAAGAAAAAAACAAATTCCTTTAAATGCACGAATAAAGAATATGAAATCCGACATTTCATTCACTGTAAATCAAAAAATTTAATTTATCTTTTAGAGTGTAAATGCGGAATACAGTACATAGGAAGAACCTCTAGGGAATTAAAAGTACGTGGTTTAGAACACCTAGGAGGTATAAGAAACAATAATGTAAGACACGGCGTGCCAAGACATTGCACAAATTGCCAAAAATTCTCTTTTTCCAGTTTCAAAATGACAGGCATTGATATGGTATCTCCCCACTGGCGAGGTGGAGACATTAAAGAATCTTTATCAAAGAAAGAAACCGTGTGGATTTTTAAATTTCAAACTTTTAAAAAAGAGGGTCTGAATGTAGATTTGGATATTTTAACATTCATTTAAGACACATTTATTGATTTTATATATTTATATTATTTATTATATATGCATTGGTTTTTATTTATATTAATATTTATGATAATAAATTATTAATCAACCAAGTGATATTAATTTTATATATAAAATATATTTTTTATTTTTATATACATATATTTTTATATTAATAAATTATATAAATAATAATTATTTAATATGTTACTAAATAAATACAGATTTAATCACTTGATGAATTGAGATATATATACATATAATACATATACGATATTTGCTCGATTATAAGACGACCCTGATTATAAGACGACCCCCCAAAATCTGAATATTAATTTATGAAAAAAAGAAAAAGCCTGAATATAAGACGACACTATAGGAAAAAAGTTTTACCAGTAAATGTTAGTTCATGTAAACTATGTGAACAATTGTTTGTTAATAAAAGCTATGATTGAGAAAAATATTTTATTTTTATTTCCTTTTTTTTTTTCTTCAACCTGCCCTCCCAGTTATGCACATCTGCCCCCAGGCTTGCCACTCTGCCCCAGAAATGCCTTACACCCCATATATGCCACTGTGCCCCATGATATTCCTTTTAACCCTCTAAATGCCACTGTAAAAGGTCCCCTTCATCCTCCTGTGTTATGCCCCCCCCTCCAACTTACCGGTGCTTCTGAGTCCCCCGGATTGTATCATGTAGAGCTCTACATGCAGCCCGGACTAAGGACCGGGGACTCAGAAGCACCGGTAATTTGGGGGGCATAACACAGGAGGATCCAGGTCCCCTGCATCTGAGTCCCCAGTGCTTAGTCCGGGAAGCGTGTAGAGCTCTACGCGATTGTATCGTGTAGAGCTCTACACGCAGCCCGGACTAAGCACCGGGGACTCAGAAGCACCGGTAAGTTGGGGGGGCATAACACAGGAGGATCCAGGTCCCCTGCAGCGGTGTGGGGGATCCCGGATCTTAGTCTCATAATCAGACCTATTTGAGGTCTGATTATAAGACGACCCTGATTAAATTTATGCAAACTTTTAAATAACTAATAATTAAAAGATCCGTATTTATATTTATATTTATTCTAATTGTCTGTATTACTATCCTTTTACACTCACCTGTCTGCACCTTTAATCGTGTATATCTTTAGAAATCATATGTACACCCACATCTTCCTTTTTTGCCATGGGCTGCTTATTTACAATTACAATTGCCGCAACACTAGCCGGATCAGAGAGACGGTAGAACGTATTGACGGGGCTGCAACAACGGGACGATGCAACGGAGCGACGTCACCACGCCACCAGGAAATTATATAAAAATGGACTCTTACCCCGGACTGTTTTATCTTACTTTTCTCCTGAGGAAGCCGTTTATTAATACGGCGAAACGCATTGAGAATTTAATTTTATTTGTCTACTATACTATCTTTATGATATCTCCGGATCCTGATTCATCTGTGGACGTTTAATCTTCGTTCGAATCTCAGGATTTATACACCTTATGGCTGGTTTTGCATAACATCTTTGGAGTTATGCCACCAATTTTGTAAGTGATTTTACTTGGATAAAAGATATTGCACCATTTGGGTCTCTGTCTATACATTTCCAGATCATAAGAAGAACTCAAGTCCCATGGTCCTTTTTGATGAGCTTCCCATACTGCTACACTTGTGAGTGCACTGCACACCTACACTATTAAGTGTATATTTTTTTTTTACTACACTTTTAATGTTGTTTGTTTTTTCCACATGTCCTTCCGCCCCAATTTTGTGAAATCTATCCTGTATTGAACATTTTTTTGGGAGCCACAGAATGTGTAGGAGAAATATATATAACTAATTTTTTCGCTTCTTTTTAATTTATTCCTTCACACTTTCTTTTTACTTTGGTCCACGTAATTGGTGACAACCTGTTGTATTTTATATGTCCCATTACTTTTGTCCTGATACTGTATATGTGCAGTGAGCGCAGAGATCACTCCCAAAGTAGACTCCCAAAGTAGACTCCACTTCTATCAAATCTGCTATGGGCTTTAGCCCCGGATTTTTGGGGGACGTGGAAACCCCCCTAAACTCAAGGTTTAGGAAGAGATTCAGGCTCAATTTTGCATTGCAGGACCGCCAGCAACAGCAGAACTACACCAATGACAAACACACCCAGCAGCATGCTGTGGGAGTGAATTCCTCTCAAGGTTGAACCATTTTAATTGAATTGATCCCTTAAAGTAAGTAAGGTAGTAAAACAGTAGTAGTAGTAGTAGGGCACAAGGAAGAACTGCCCTACAGTTATGCACATCTGCCCCCAGGCTTGCCCCCAGATATGTCACTCTGTCCTTAATATGTCCTTAATATGACCGGAAGGTCATGTCATGCTGGCGCTCCATCATAGAAGCCCCAGCTGATTAGCCGGGCAGAAGCGAAGGTTGTCTGTGCGCATTGCTCAGACATTCACCGGCTGCCAGAGAGGAGGACCCAAGTCCCCCGCAGCGCTGCAGGGGATCGCCATCTCTGGGAGACGGTAAACGCCTGCGCTACGCGCCTAGACAACCTCCGCTTGTGCCCAGCACTTCCGCTGGGGCTTCTATGACAGAGCAACAGAAGGTCATGTCATGTCGGTGCTTGGTCTTAAAAGCCCCAGAGGAAGTGCCAGAGAGGAAGATCCAGGTCCTCTGTAGTGCTGAGGGTATCTGGATCTTAGTCTTATAGTCTATTAATATAGGGGCATGCCTTTTATTCGAGAAATTAGGGTATTTATACACAGAAGCATAATTGGATAAGTGTGTGTGTATTTGTTAGTGTTGGTGTCTGTGTGTTAGTGAGTGTGTGTTAATATGTCTGGTTATGTTGTCAGTGTCTGAGTGGGTATGTGTAAGTAAGTGTCTGTGGATGTTAGTGTGTCCTATTTACAATAGAAATAGAAGCCAAAACCGCAGTACTCAGCAGTGAAAGAACGGGCCTCGAGGGAAATGGAGTTCAGGCATAAGCACAGAGCAATGTGTGCCAGAGCGGGAAAGTGCGCAAAAATGCTCTGTTGGAACTGATCTCGGTAAACAATATGAGTAAACAATATGCAATATGATGCAAGACCTCTTCAAAAGATCTATGAGAGCAAATTTAAATTGATATTTCCACTTCTATACTGCTCACACAACCGTTTTGGTAGGGCAAGGTACACCTCGGAGCAAAGTGGCATGGAAAGACCAATGGCTTTGGCACCAGAAAAGGTCCATAAGAGTGAGTCTATTGGTCGCCGACATGGGGCTTCCCAAAGCTGCTGCTAACTATTACCCCGCTTACCCCATATTAACGCCTGCTAGAAAACTGGCAGAAAACAAAGATAAAAACCAAACACGAAGAACGTATACAAATATTTGCCTGAAATGAACAAAGGAAGGGGCGAATATTCGTAGAATACAAATGTTTTTTTCCCAGGCGTCCAAGTCTGCTTATAACTATTGCGCTGTACAAGTCAGACAGATGTCATTGACATACTGCAGTCCTTACATGAGGAGAGTGGGAGGAGCACAAAATATAGGTTATGTTAGGATGATAATTACAACACTGAGCAAGCCTAGATCAAGCCTCATCATCTTACATACAACTGCAAAGCGATGAGGCTAGGTCGGGGAGTGTCAGTGTTTAGGCTTAGTTATAATCATACCTGGGAGCTCTCTGGGTTTGGAGCACTGCTTCTCCAGTTCTGAGGGTCAACACCCGAGTCCTCGGGGTCACGGGAGCGAGGTCTTGACACGCCCCACTCCCCGCTCATTTCTCCTCACTGACATCAGTGGGAACGCCCACTGACATCAGCGGGAACGCCCCCAGCATCAGCGGGAAAGCCCCCAACATCAGCGGAAACGCCCCCAGCATCAGCGGGAACGCCCCTAAACTCAGAGGGACCGCTGACGTCAGTGTCCTGCAAGGATAGGCTCTGGGTAGCCGGAGGTTAAAAGTTTCCAGGTATAAGTATTACTTATGTAACTGATGGCTGAACCTGCATGTGGTCCAGGGGCGTACCTAGAGTATTTGGCACCTGGGGCGGATCCTGTATGTGGCCCCCCCCAACACTTTAAAACTGCATAGCTTCTATGGTTATATACAGGCGCAGACACTGAAGGTCGTACAGCATTACTGTTATCATTATATACTGAGGCAGACATTGACGGTGGTACAGCATAACACCTACCACTATATACTGAGGCAGACATTGACGGTGGTACAGCATTACACCTATCACTATATACTGAGGCCGACATTGACGGGGTACAGCATAACACCTAACACTATATACTGAGGCAGACAGTGGCGGTGGTACAGCGTAATCCCTATCACTATACAATGAGCCAGACACTGATAATATGGCAGCATAATCACTATATACTAACCCAAACATTGATGTGGTGTAGGCCTACCACTTCATGCACCGAAACGAAAATTCTGGACTGAAACCAAAATCCAGCATTTACCTGTCCGAAACCAAATATGACCCCCACCATAAAAAAATCTCACACTTTTATTTAAAGTAAGTAACACAGCATAATAGGACAAAAATTTCAACAACAGGAATCCTGGAGGTTTGCTGGAACTTTTAAAACCACCTCAAAGTTTTAAAAACCGGTCATCTGCTGGATACAAACGATTGCAATAAAAAACGTGTATAAAAAAGACGGCATTCAGAAATAATGGACACAGCCTTGGAACACATTTTGGGCTATTTTAAATAAAGAGATTTTGGAAGATACCTTGCCTGCCATTCGTTTGTATCCAGCAGATGACCGGTTTTTAAAACTTTGAGGTGGTTTTAAAAGTTCCAGCAAACCTCCAGGATTCCTAAGATACAGGCTATCTTAAAGGCGCAGTACCTACTACAATCTTGTGAGTGTGGCACAACTAGTGGGGGCTGTTTTAAACCTTTTAAACGTTATTGCACCATTTGTGGTTTTTATTCTTTTTACAGAGTACTTTTAAAGCTGTATCCCCAGAATTTGTTCTGTTTTTTCCAAACTTCCTCCAAGCCATCTACAACAACTTTGTCTCCAAAAAATCTAAACCAGGGATGCATAACCCCAGTGCTCGAGAGCCACAAAGAGGTCCGGAATTCTGCGAATCCTTTCCTGAAAACAAGTTATTTAGTACATTTTCCATTGAGATGGAATAAGCTGGGATATCCAAAAATTGTAGCCTGTTCGTTGCCTTGAAGAACTAAAGTTGTATAACCAACCTCAATATATTTCCCCCACTTTCATATCATGTTCCATTCTGTCATATAACCAATACCAATACTTCACAATACTATCTATCTTCTAGCAGATCACCTTAAACTAACCTCTGTATAAAATCTCCTAGTACATATAACCTGCCATTTCTCCAGCAGCTCCTGTATTGTCCCCCAAGGCCCTGTATTGTTCCCTTCAGCTCTTACTATGTCTCTACCAGCCTATGCCACACCCCTCCAGCTCCTGTATTGTCACCACCAGCTCCTATATTGCCCCCTCAGGCCCTGTATTTCCACAGCATCCCCTGCAATGTCCCCACCAGCCTGTATAATTGGTTCCCTGTCTCTGCTGTCACCCACGTGTTGCTGCCTTCCTTCATCAGATTGCTTCTTTATGAAGTTATATGGCTGAGATGCGGACTGCTGATAGCACCAAGACAGGAGTAAGCCCACCTAGTTACATTACCTAGCAATGTGTCAAGTGGATATCAACTGGCACAAATGGGTTATATGTGTTTTTGATGTCAAATGGATGTAGTATTTTATTGCCCCTGCCAGGACGTGCTGTGTCTCCACCTGCCCCTGTCATGACTCCTCAGGCTCTGTATTGTTCCAACCAGCTCCTGCCATGTCCCCACAGCTGCTGTATTGTTCCCCTGGGCCCTGTATTGTCCCCACTAGCCCCTCCTATGTCTCTCTCAGGTCTTGTATACTCCCCCAGCCCCGCCGTGTCACCATCAGCCTCTGCCGTGTCCCCACCAGCTCCTCGCAATGTCTCATCCAACCCCCACCATGCCTCCACCAACTCCTGTATTGTCCCCCTCAGGCCCTCTATAGTCTCTACCCGGCCCTGCCATGTCCCCTTCAGCTGCTGGATTGCCCCACCAGCCTCTGCCATGTCCCCACAGGCCATGTATTGTTCCCCTAGCCCCTGCCATGTCCAATCCAGTCCCTACGTTTTTTCCCCCAGCCCCTATAATACCCCTTGCCTACTTTGTTCCCCAGGGGGTGTTCCCTGGTGATCTACTGGGTCGGTGAAATCACAGTGTGACATGACATCACATACAGTGCTTCTGATACAACCTTCCACAGCTTTACAGGTCTATTGGGCATTAAAGTATGGTGGTATAGGGAGATCTCCCACACTGTCCAGTGGATGTAGACCCACTTCTCTTCAACTGCATATGAGGGGGCTGTCCACAGGTCACATGTTGCCTGGTGTCCCTGATGCCCTGTAAATTTGAAAAGGGTTAATTTCATACTTAGAATACTTTTTCACATTATAGAGACCACTTGGTCCCAATACATTATATCATGAAAGGATTTAGGATCAGGGATAAAATAAAGGGTATCTCTTTATATTAATATTGTGGAGGTGGTCCTACAATGATTAATAGCGTCAGCATTTTGTGTATGTGATAGAATATTGGTTTTCCCTATTTGATCTCATTAATATCCCTAAAAAACACTCCCTCTGTGTAACCACTTCCGAGTGTTAAATAGTGTAACCCCAAAAGAGTGACGTGGTGGGACGATGGATATCTGTAGCCACGTAGTTCCAATTGTCGTCGGCATCGCTGCGGGTCCCAGCCAAGCGCATGGAGCCTCATAGCCGGCTAGTCCATGGGAATCTGGTTAGGGCAGACTAGACAGGGTTTTCCAGTCTTCCCGTGTCCGCCAATGAGTACAGGGTGACTTAGACATAAGAAGGGACTTTGGCAGGCAGGCAAGGAGTCTGCCCAGGTATCTATGAGTGCCCATCTCCCATGCTCAAACCTACCCTCATGTGCCCTCAGTCTTAGGGGGTTACTTGTTTATTCTGACCATATTATCTTACCTATAAATTATTGTTTCCTGTACTTCTAACAAAAATATGGTGAGATTTTTGAAAGCAGGAAGTCTATTTTCTCTTTGTTTTTTTTTGTTTTTTTTTAAGCTAATGTTGCCACATTTGTAAGTAAAAAAGCATGTTCTTTCATAGCCGTGCTCAGATTTTATTCTCAGGAATTCTGCTGAATCATTTCTTCATACTTCAGGAATATCAGAAGTTATACCAGAATCACTTGTTACTATGGAAACTAAAAGTCCTTCTGTGCATGATTCATGACCCTCTTAATCAGGTAGAATTAAATAATACTTGATCAGAAGTAGGACACATGCGAATTCCACTAGTAATTTATTCACCATGCTTATTGATAGTGTTTTGTTTGGTACTATGATAGTTTAAAAAAACAAAACTTGCTAGGGATCTCCAAACTATGGTCGCTGACTACATCTGGCCTGCCACAAGTTTTTATCCTACCTGGCCTACCGGGAAAGGGGGAAATTTCCCAGTAGGCCTTCTCACCATCCACTGCACATCTGCCAGTCAGTGCCGCACCGGATATGAGATCATATTGTGATGGTGATGGGCAGACATGCAGAGAAAGACCACACTGCACACCTAGAGGTAGACAGACTGACAGACTAAGGCTAGGTTTCCACTTGGGTTTTTGTCCGGCGTTTTTTTCTTGATGAAAAACGCCAGGAAAACTGCCAAGAAAACTGCCACTGCATTAACCTGCGTTTTGGCGGTTTTTCTGCAGTTTTTTCTGGCGTTTTAGCCTTTCCGTGGAAATTGCTTTTTTTGACCTTAGGCAGTTTTTCCAGCCTTTACAAGTTAGAAGTTTCACCCAGCTAAAAGGGATTAGGATAAATGGCAAGTATCTGCCCTCTCCTGATGTCATTTACTTGGTAGACCCTTTTGTCTCTTTTCTGTGGTTTGTAAGGCATGCTTTATTCCGAATGTCTGCTCCTCTGGGAAGATTGGCCCCAAATGATGGTGCAAATTGTTTGCTGTTGCTTTTGGCACGCAGGATCCGGTCGCGTATGTTTGTTTGTAATGGCATGTTTGTTCCAAATGGTGTAAAATTCAATATGAACCAGTCCAGGACTTTGTTTTGTGTGAAACTGTTTGTTTTCAGCCTATTTCTCGTAGGACACACAGATACTGGGTCCATCCTCTGCATTGTAACTGTGGAAAAAACGCCATAAAAAACGCCAAGGCAATAAACCCACATGGCTTTTTCATGGCGTTTTTTCTCTCCCATAGACTTCTATTGGAGAAAAAAAGCCAAGATTTCTTGCAAAAAACGCCAGAGTGTCAACATGCTGCAGTTTTGAAAAACTGCCACAGAGCCCAAAAAAGCAGAAAAACGCCAAAGAGGACTGAAAAAACGCCAGACAGAAAAACGCCAAGTGGAAATTGCATTTTGCGATTTCCTATTGAATTACAGCTAACATCTGGCTGCAGCCGTTTTTCACAAAAAAACGCCAGGTGGCGCTATTGGCGTTTTTATAGGCGTTTTTAGCAAAAAAAAACCCAATGGAAACCAAGCCTAAATCAGGGAGTTGAAATAATGTTGGGAATAGTGATAGGGGGATGATGTGGGTGTAATACAGGGTGATGATAGGGGATGGAAATGATGGTGGGGAGGAATATGATAATGATGATGGTGTAAGGTATGAATAAGGTGGTTGGGGACATGACTTTTATGAATCATGATGTGGGTAGATGTGATGATGGTCAGGGGCAGCTCTATACTAATACGGATACACATAAATACATACACATATATACAAACACAGAGTTACATAGTTCACAAGGTTGAAAAAAGACCTAAGTCCATCAAGTTCAACCCTTCTACCTAACCTTCCTATTCTAGATCCAAAAGAAGGCAAAAAAAAACCCCCTAATTAAGCTACTTTGAATTCTGCCATCAGGGGAAAAAAATCCTTCTTGATGATATGACAGAACTGACACAAGGTACATGACAGGGGCATTGCTAGTCATGACAGTGGTTGACAGTGGTTGCTGTGCACACTGCACTTAAATACCAATCAGCCATAACATTATGACCACTAAGTGAATAACACTAATCTTGTTTTCAGTCGGTGAAATATATTAGGTAGCAAGTGAACATTTTTTCCTCAAAGTTGATGTGTTCGAAGCAGCAAAAATAGGTAAGCGTAATGATCTGGGCAGCTTTGACAAGGGCTAAATTGTGATGGCTAGACGAGTCAGAGCATCTCCAAAAGTTCAGCTCTTGTCGGGTGTTCAAAGTCTGCAGTGTTCATGGAAGGAAAAGAGGTGAACCAGCGACATGGTCATGGATGGCCAAGGCTCATTGATGCATGCGGAGGTGAAGACTGGCCCGTATGATAAAATCCAACAAACGAGCAACTGTAGCTCAAATTGCTGAAAAAGTTAATGCTATTTCTCATAGAAAGGTGTCACATTGGATTGCATTTGGTGGCGTATGGGACATGCATAGCTGTGGACTGGTCTAGGTGCCCATGCTGACCCCTGGCCATTGCCGAAAGCTCCTACGATGGGCACCTGAGCATAAGAACTGGAGCATAAAGCAATGGAAGAAGGTGGCCTGGTCTGATAAATTACGTTTTCTTTGACATCAGATGGATGGGCGGATGTGTGTGTGCTGTTTACCTGGAGAACATATGACACCAGGATATACTTTGGGAAGAAGGCAAGCCGGATGGCATTGGCCTCTTTCAGCAGGAAAATGTGCCCTGCCACAAAGCAAAATTGGTTTAGGAATGGTTTGAAGAACACAACAACGAGTTCAAGGTGTTTACTTGGCTTCCAAATTCCCCTAATTTCAATCCAAAGGAGCATCTGTGGGATGTGCTGGACAAACAAGTCTGATCCATGGAGGCTCCACCTTGCAATTTACAGGAAGTAAAGGATCTGCTGCCAACATCTTCCTGTCAGATACCACAGCACACCTTCATTGGTCTAGTGGAGTGCTTGCCTCGACAAGGCAAAAGGCAGACCTACACAGTATTAGGCAGGTGGTCAGAAGGTAATGGCTGATTGGTGTATACTTCATAGGCCAGTTAAAGGCTAGTTAGATTCTCTTATTCTAATATAATCACAACCGTTGCATGCTATCATATGTTCTTAATTCACAATGTGGGGTTGCACATCACCTGAGAAGTAGTAAACCGACTTGCACTTAACATGGGTCCTTAGCCTGAAAACCATACATGCATGAGTTGAAAGCAAGAGTCCAGATAAGAGTACCCTTCCCCCTGGTTTTAAAATTTTAGGTAGATACCAACACGGTTCACTGCTATTGCTGTACAATATGTTGCCACCCATCCTGGTTTGGCCAGGCAATACCAGAATAAAAAGGCAAGTCCCAAGTTAGTGGCAGTGTCTGTGTGTAAGTACATCTGTTTTAGTGTGAGTCAGCGTGTGTTTGCATTATTGTAAATGTCTGCGCGTGAGTTAGTGTGAGTGTATGTCTGTCTGTGTCTGTGTTAGTGTTAGTGTCTGTGACCTGTGTATGTCTATGTTGGTTCTGGGTATTTGTGTTAGTGTGAGCATGTGTGACCGTGGGGTAGTGAGGGTGGGTGTTTGTGTGAATCTCTGTGTATCTCTGTTAACATTTGTGTCTGTAAGTGTCAGGGTATTTGTGTGTTGGTGTGAGTTTAAGTACCTGGTTGAATATTGGTGTCTGGGTATGTGTATTAATGTGAGTGTCTGGCTATATGTGTGTGTGAGTGTCGGGGCATTTGGGTGTGTTAGTATGTGCATCCGTGTTAGTGTGAGTATCAGGGTGTATTTTAGTTTCTGGGTATATATGTGTGTTACAGTGGGTGGGTAATGTCAGTGTCTGGGTGCATTGGTGATTGTCAGTCTGTGTGTTAGTGCCACTATCTGTGTGTTACAGTCTATAGGTGTGTCTGACCTGTCTTTCCTCACAATTTTCTCTATTTTGTCTTTCTCATGTTCCTTTGTTCTCCGCTTCTTTTCACTAACCACACTCTCTCTCGTTCATCTTCTCTTCCTTTCTCTCAATTACTTCTTTAATTATTGTCTGTCTTCCATCTACTCTCATTCCTCCTTTCTCTTATATCCCTCTTTTATCTTGTCATCACCACATTGAATGGTCGTACCTTTACCACAAGTCAGTTTGTGAAATGTCTGCCCTGCTAGATCATTCCTTGCCAACTCTAAGTGCTATTATTATGAAGCAATGAATAAGTAGAAGCATTTAGGAGTAACAACAGATCACCTACTGAGTGGTAATTCACACACTCATTTTAGCAGAGTTTAGCAGCTAAGTGTTGAAGCAAATAGTGCTAACAGAGGCGTATCTACTGAAAATAGCGCCTATGGCAAGCACTGAAATTGCGCCCCTGTCCAAATATCTAAAACCCATTTACTAGTCCCTGCTGCCGATAGCAGCTATAGATCAACACACAAACCCAGATCAATTGAAATTCACTTGTGATTTCAGCACTGAAGGTATATATGAAATAAACACAATCAGACATACAAATCCTGTTTTTGCAGGTATACAATAATAATATATGAAACGTAGCATCGCAGGTATAGATCAAATAAATACATGGAAACAGCATTGCATGTATTAATCTGAATAAGACATATTAACCCTGTATTTGCAGGTATACATAAATATGTATGGAAACATAGCATAGCAGATATAGATCTACAGAATAACACAAAAACCCAGCTTTGCAGGTATAGATCAATTGGAATTCACATAAAAACACGGCATTAAAGGTATATTTAAAACCCCCTAAATTACAGGCATAGATCACAGGTTGCACACCCCAAAGTCAGCCCTGGCGTGCTCACTGCCCACATAGAACCTGACCAGCACCCAGATCACTCACATAAGATTTGCCATCTTTGTCCCCAAATAGCCCAGCACAAGTCAACTTTGTCCCCAAACAGTCCGGCCTGTGCCATCTTTGTCCCATATACACCATGCCTTTGCCATCTTGGTCCACATGGCTCAAACCTCCTGCTAGTGCCATCTTTGCCCTTCCACAATTATACATCTATGATACACAAAAACACTTTTACAGTCAATTCACACTTTAATTCAGACAACTCATCCACACATTAACTCATGCTCTCTCTCATTCAGTCAATTCATCCACACATTAACTCATGCTCTCCCTCATTCAGACAACTCATCAACACATTAACTCATGCACTCCCTCATTCAGACACTTCATCCACATATTAACTCATGCTCTCCCTCATTCAGACAACTCATCCACATATTAACTCATGCTCTCCCTCTTTCAGACAACTCATGCTCTCCCTCATTCAGACAACTCATCCACATATTAACTCATGCTCTCCCTCATTCAGACAACTCATGCTCTCCCTCATTCAGACAACTCATGCTCTCCCTCATACAGACAACTCATCCACATATTAGCTCATGCTCTCCCTCATACAGACAACTCATGCTCTCCCTCATTCAGACAATACATTCACATATTAACTCATGCTCTCCCTCATTCACTCAATGCATCTACACATCAATTCACACTCTTTACTTATATCTAACCCCTCTCCTTCCCTTATCACTTTCTAACCCCTCTCCCTCCCTTATCACTTTCTAACCCCTCTCCCTCCCTTATCACTTTCTAACCCCTCTCCCCCTTTGTAGTTCTCTCACCTTGAGGTCCAGCGACGGGAGCACAAAGCTTCTATCTTCCTGCACTGCTGCGGTGCCCGCTGTTCACTGCTGAGTGGCCTAATATGACGTCGTATTTCGGCGCTCAGCAGTGAAGCAGCGGGCACCAGCGAGCGGCTTTTAATCAGTCTTTTTATTTTGATGCGGGGGGAGAACGAAGGGCGCCGAGCGGTTGCTTGGCACCCCTCTCTCTCCTGCGCATCAAAAAAAGACAGCGTTTAAAAGCCGCTCGCTGGTGCCCGCTGCTTCACTGCTGAGTGCCGAAATATGACGACATATTACGGCGCTCAGCATGAAATGCTGGCACCGGGACGAAGGTAGAGGCCTCGTGGAGGAGAATGAGGGGCGCCGAGCGGTTGCTAGGTGCCCCTCTCTCTCCTCCGCATCAAAAAAAAAAAAGACGGTGTTTGAAAGCCGCTCACTGGCGCCCCCTTCAAATGGCGCCTATGGCACGAGCCATAGGTGCCATATCCTAGATACGCCTCTGAGTGCTAAATAAATTACCTGTCTTCTGTAGCGTCATTCAATACAGAGTTACAAATTGGACAAGCAACATCAGCACTCAATGAATTGAGTTTCCATGGCTGAGCAGCTCTGCAAAAGACCATTATGTCTGAGATGCCAATTGTGCTGTCCTTAGGACGTAGGATTTAGAAATGTTTGGGTATTACCATATTTGCTCGATTATAAGACGAGGTTTTTTCCAGAGCAAATGCTCTGAGAGATACCTCTCGTCTTATAATCGGGGTCGTCTTATAATCAGACCTCAACTAGGTCTGACTATAGACTAAGATCCAGATCCCCCGCAGCGATGCAGGCAGGGCCGGCCGAAGACTTAACGCCGCCTGGGGCGAAGTTTAAAATGACGCCCCCCCCCGCCGACGCGGGGGGGGGGGGCGACATTTTAAACTTCGCTGACGCCATTATTTCTCCCCCCCCGGTACATACCTTTAAAGAGTCCTGCCGGCGAGTCTCCCTGCTCTGCCACGGTGCCGGTTTGTAATGCTGAGCGCCGGAAATTGACGCCACTTCCGGCGCTCATCATTACAAGCCGGCACCGAGACTGAACAGGGAGACTCGCCGCAGAGGAGAGAGAGAGAGGGGCGCCGAGCGGGTAAGCGAAAACTACTCGGCGCCCCTCTCTCTCTCCTCCGCTTCAAAACAAACAACCAAAAAAAAACACTTGGGGCGGCAAAGTGCCGCCCCTTCTAAAGTGCCGCCTGGAGCAATTGCCCCAGTCGGCTCCATTGTAGGGCCGACCCTGGATGCAGGGGACATGGATCCTCCTGCCCCCCCCACTTACCGGTACTTCTGAGTCCCCGGTGCTTAGTCCGGGCAGCGTGTAGAGCTCTACGCGATTCGCGTACACCACTTCCACTGCAGCCAGGAGGAGGTGCGGCTAGCACCAGGGGTTGTCTGCGTCCATCGGCATAAGGCATTTCTGGAGGCAGAGTGCTCTGTGAAATGCCTTTTAATAACCCCCTTAATGCCACTCTGCCTCCAGAAATGCCTTTTAACCCTCTATATGCCACTCTGCCTCCTGAAATGCTTTATACCTCCCTATATGCCACTCTGCCCCATAATATGCCTTTTAACCCCCTAAATGCCAGAGTGGCATATACGGGTATAAGGCAATTCTGGAGGCAGAGTGGCACATAGGGGGTGAAAAGGCATATCATGGGGCACAGTGACATATAGGGGGTATAAGGCATTTCTGGAGCACAGTGGCAAGCCAGGGGGCAGATGTGCATAACTGGGGGCAGGTTGAAAAAAAAAAGGAAATAAAAACAAAATATTTTTCTCAATCATAGCTTTTATTTAAAAAAATTGGGTCGTCTTATATTCAGGCTTTTTCTTTTTTTCATAAATTAATATTCAGATTTTGGGGGGTCGTCTTATAATCAGGTACATTTGAGATCTACTATGATGTCCTATTATGTATAGTGTTATAGATGTTGGTGCCATCTGGTGGCTATTTGCTGTAATCACCAGCTTTTAATACTTGAGCATCTTAGCCCTACCTCGTAGGAGTTGCATAATGCTGGCAGCTGTAAAGGGTGATGCATTTCCTTTTTCTGCCTCTGCAGAAGTTTGTGGGTAAGAGAAGGCAATTAGGAAGAGCACCTGGTCTCAATCTCTCCTCTTATGCAAGCATTGTCGGTAAGAGACAAGGTTTAGAGGTTTCAGTAGCTTTAGAGACACCTTATTTACGATATATTTGTTATATTTATATATTAATAGTCAGCTGCCTTTTAAATAGTTTGCAGTCTGGCTTACTTACATATGTGCAAACAGGGAAAAGAAAAAATGTCGGTGCGTTAAGCTAGTCACAGGCTCAAATAATACAAATGTATAATACGAGGCCTACCAAACAGGTGTAAGCATGCTGCAAAAACAGTGTATTGGCTGTACAATGTATACAAAAAACAAAAACTGTCTGCGCTTCTTACCCTAATAAAGTTGGCAACAAATATATAAACATAATATAAATGAGAGGTTTTGGTTATATGAATTGGCCAAAGCATAATTAAGCTCACCCGCCACGTCAAGGCACACTCTCAATAGGGTGAGAACCTACTCTCACCTCCTACCTAGTGGGCACACAAAGCAGTCTATACTGCTACCAAAACCTTATTAATGTGCTGGGGGAGGTGCAATTAAACCTCCTCCCTATTAACCCCTGGACAGCAAGCTGCAACCAAACTGATGAGGAGCCAACAACCTCAAATATGTGCAAACAGGGAAAAGAAAAAATGTCGGTGCGCTAAGCTAGTCACAGGCTCAAATAATACAAATGTATAATACAAGGCCTACCAAACAGGTGTAAGCATGCTGCAAAAACAGTGTATTGGCTGTACAATGTATACAAAAAACAAAAACTGTCTGCGCTTCTTACCCTAATAAAGTTGGCAACAAATATATAAACATAATATAAATGAGAGGTTTTGGTTATATGAATTGGCCAAAGCATAATTAAGCTCACCCGCCACGTCAAGGCACACTCTCAATAGGGTGAGAACCTACTCTCACCTCCTACATAGTGGGCACACAAAGCAGTCTTACATATGGCCTATCACACTTGGTAACATGCTTTATCAATTGTATTATTGTAATTGTGTATTATCTTTATGTACTCTGTATTCTTACAGTTTGCATCATTCTGTTTTTCCCTACAGGCTTCAACCTAGTCTCATGTATTGACTTTTAGGAGGGTGTTTTGCTGCCTGTTAAGCTTCACATAGACCCCGGGGGTAAGTGTAGTGAGACAGGACACCAATCGAAGGCTGGAAGGCACCAGCCATGTAAAGCACACCACCACTGGACTCTGGAGCAGTGGAAGCATGTTCTCTGGAGAGATGAATTATGCTTGTCTATCTGGAAGTTTGGTAGACATATCTGGGTGTTTTTGAATAGTTTGGTCTGGAGGAACTCAAGTGGCCTGCTCTTTTGGTTGAATCAAATCCCAGCAGACATACTGCAAAATCTCATAGAAATCCTTCTACAAAGTGGGTGGTAGGGTGACCACATATTATTTCTGCCATTGAAGGACACACTATGAAGTGCATGAGATTACACATTATATATGACTCTCTCTTTATATTATATATAGAGAGAGAGAGTCAGTGCAGTCTTCACTCCTTCTGACCCAGTGGCGGGGGGGGCAGAGGGGGCCATGGCCCCATCTACATCATGCTGTGCCCCCCCAATTGAAACGCCGTTTTTTTATTGCGCAGCCAGAGGAGAGAGAGAGGCGCCGAGCGGTTGCTCAGGAATAAGTTTTCAGCAACTGCTTGGCGCCTCTCTGCGAAGCCTCTGTCTCGGTCGCGGTGCCGGCATTTCATGCTGAGCACCAGAATATGACGTCATATTCCGACGCTCAGCAATGAAGCAGCGCACACCGCGGCCGAGCAGGGAGACAGATGACTGCAGGACCGCCACAAGGTAAGTGAACTTCAAAGGGGTAAGAGGGTAGATAGTGAGGAGGGGGTAGATAGGGAGAAGGGGTAAATCGGGCAGAAGGGAGTGAGAAGGGGTAGATAGGGCAGAAGGGAGGGAGAAGGGGTAGATAGCACAGAAGGGAGTGAGAAGGGGATATATAGGGCAGAAGGGAGTGAGAAGGGGGTAGATAGGGCCGAAGGGAGGGAGAAGGGGTAGATAGGGCCGAAGGGAGGGAGAAGGGATATATAGAGAGGGGTCCCTGCCCCCTTGTGCCCCCTCTAAATATGAAAGCTGGTGATGCCACTGTTCTGACCCTACCATGACATTGAGAGGTCCTCTTCCTGGTAATCATCCCCAGAGTCCCTTTGTCCCCTCATTCACTAAATCACACCTCTCTTTTACTTACTCCCTGTAGTTCAGGTATACATCAAATAAATAGAATCAGGCATACAAGCCCTGTATTTGCAGGTATACATAAATAATGCATGGAAGCATAGCATAGCAGATATGGATCAACAGAAAAACACACAAATCCAGCTTTGCAGGTATAGATCAATTGTAATTTGCATTAAAAATCAGCATTAAAAGGTATAGATAAAACCCCCTAAGTTACAGGCATAGATCACAGGTTACACACCCCAAAGCCAGCCCTGGCATCCACACTGCCCACTTAGAACTCGACCAGCACCCAGATAACACACATATGACTTGCCATAATTCCCCCCAAACAGTCCGGCCTGTGCCATATTTGCCCCACAAATGCCCTGCCTGTACCGTCATGGAAGTAGTATGTCGGGCTTAGCCTTATGGGAATTCTATTCAATGTGTTGGTTATTTTTAATATGCATGACTGTGCTGACAAAAATGAAGCGTGTTTTAAGTGGCGATGCAATCACGACATTTTTAAGTGTAATTGCTTGTATTGATGAGGTCTGCAAGATTTTTTTAACAAAAGTGTCCGTCTTTCACATTTTGAAATGTTGGGAGGTATGGATAAGGTAGGGGAGAGCAGCACCCAAGGAACACGGTAGCTCTGAAACCACGGCAGCTCTGAAACCACGGCAGCTCTGAAACCACGGCAGCTCTGAAACCACGGCAGCTCTGAAACACTTTGTTCTTAGAACTGGAACACTGGAGCACTGTGGTATTTGCCTAAAGGGTTTTTATTAGACTTGGGCGCCGGTGAAGTCTTCATGTTCGTCTTCGTGAAACAAATCTTCGAATATTCGCCCGTTCCTGTGTTCGTTTCGGGCGAACACAGTGCATCTGCACTTCATTCGTTGATGCCAGGCGAGCCCCCTGCCGGCGACCAATACAGTCGCACACATGGATCTTTAAATCATGGCGCGATCCGAGGTGTTCCGAAGTGTACTTTGCCCAGTTGCTCAGAGCAGTTGCCTGAGACAAACACTCTGAGCAACTTGGCCTGGGAGAAACGGGGATTATTTATTTATTTATCATATAACATCCATAGAAGTTTAATAAAAGAATAATAGGGTATTTTAGACCACTTTTACATACCTGGCTAACATTTGGAACTTATTTACAATAGCATACTTTCCAACAACCCAAATCTGATGGGACAGAACTGGAAAAAAAACAGGACTCTCCTGGAAAAGTAAGGGCTGTTGGCAGATACACGGGTGGAAGAATGTGGGGAAAAAACTCAAAAATAGCATAAACTTACAGGGTTAATGTATGGTTAAGTTTAAGAATAGTAGTAGTGCACTGGTTTGGTGAAAGATCTATTAATAAATAATAACATCTAATTTTAAAAGTAATGTGTGTTAAAAATAAGGGGTACATTTCTTATATTAATGTTATTATATTCTAAAAGTTGTTTTGTTTTATTTATTTTTACCTACATTTGCATACTTACACACAAGGGCATCCTTACTTACCAAAGTTGACAGGATGCAAACAACAGGACTGTAGGGAAATTTGGAACCGTTGCAAGGTATTTGTTAGAAGAAAGAGGGCCAAAAAATGCCAAATATTATCTTAGGGTTATAGAGTAAGTGTAAGTTATAGCTTTAATTGTAGGCTAGTGAGTGTAGAAGTAAAGGCCAGGGCAAATAAGAGGAAAGATCCTTGTGAATTGTGTATATGTATAGGTTATGTTTGGTTGGTTATGAATCAGAAGCTAAAAAATGAATTGAAAGGAAGGAAAAAGCAAGACTTTCAATGAAAAAGTAGATGATCGAAAAATGGAAAAGGTGAATGAGTGGGCAATTGGCAACCCACTCACCTGTTTCACATCTGATTTCCAGAGCTCAGACACTAGGCCCTAGCGTAAACTGGCTACTCCGGCGGAGGTAGCAGGCGTTGCCACACCACAAACAGACGCAGCCAGGGGGAGAAACTACCCTTACCATTAGGGACAATTGAGGCATGACTTTAGCAAGGATGTGAACTGGCATGGAAGAAACGCTGGCACCTCCACCAGAAGAAGCAGCATTGGAAACGGAAAAGGTGAAAGGGTAGGCAATTGACCACCCGCTCACCTGTTTCACCCCAGAGCAAAGCATCAAAACACTGTCAGTCCTTGACGTTTGGGAGCGGACTTACAGAACTCAGACACTAGGCCCTAGCATAAGTTGGCTACGCCGGCGGAGGTAGCAGGCGTTGCCACACCTCAAACAGACACAGCCAGGGGAGGAAATTAACTTTCCAAGCTAAGAGTTGCGTACCCCAACTTGGGAAGATTAAATTTAAGAAAGGCAAACTGCTCCATCAGATGAGGTGCCATGCGAGAGTGCAGGTCACACACTCTTCTTTTCATCCCAGTAGCTAAGAGGATCAACATTAGGCACAGAAGGAGCTTCACAGAGGTAACGTTTGACCATTTCAGCAGCACTTCTCTCTTTTCTTCAGCTCTGTCAGATGGTCCAACTATACTCCCAAATGCCTCATCCCAAAACGCAGCTTCTCCACTCAGCTGTGTTGTGCTGTTTGCAGCACTGCTGCCGATGCTGCTGCTAGGAGTAGCAGACAACATCATCTCTTCCTCCTTCTGCACCTCTCCATCCTCGGACAGCATTCCCCTTTTACGCTGCCAGTCATGCACCTTTTGAACCAATTGCTCCCGGTGGCTACTAAGGACATTGAATTTGATTGCTAGCTTTCTCTTAATCCTTGGATCGCAAAGGCTAGCATCATTTCGGAACTTTCTTCAATGTGTTCGCGAAGACGTACTTTGAGCAGATCCTTCAGCTTCCTGGCTATGGCTGCTCACGGTTTTCAAGGAACACATCCATCTTGCTGCCTAGATGGGAGAACACTGGGATTACCTGGGCCAGACTGGCAGTGTTTGAGCTTAAATTTTCTGTGGCATCCCTGAATGGTTTAAGGACTGCTACTAGCTGGGCCATCCCTGTCCAATCCTCCCTATGGAGATGTAATCCCAATATTGTGCTCTGAGGCAAGATTATGGATTGCCCTCTGCTGCTCCAAAATCCTCTCCAGCATATCTAAAGTGGAGTTAGACCGTGTACTTGTCAAAGACAGTGTACGGGAAGACCTGCCCTCTCTTGCTCTTCCCTCAAAAGTTGGCTAGCCTTAACAGTGTGGCGGAAGTGCCCAGCGATCTTTCTGCAGTGTGACAGAACTACTGCTGCTAAATTACTTCCTCCTTCTGACATTGCTGCCTTGACTATAAAATGGATGATGTGGCCTGCACAGCGCACACCAACAATATGACCATCTTTCCACCTCCGTCAGTTATCACAAAACTTCAACATTGGTGCCCTCCTCTGCTCCATCCCAAAGGCAAAACATTTTCCTTATTGCATGCAGAATATTTTTGGAAGTGTGCTTTTCATCCATCACTTCTGCATGAAGAAGGAATGATCGTTAGCCTGCTGCAGCAGCTTCCTTAGAGTCAGACCCCTGGTCCTTCTCCTTACCTCTTCCCTGGGTCGTCCGCTATACGCCACGCTCCGTTGCCGGGTGGGCTGCATCCCCTTCTTCCCGCAGTCCTCCCCGCGCCGTCATCAACCGCATAGCCGCCCGCAGCACCCTCTGTGCGGCCCGTCGTCACTCCAGCACGGAAACACACAGAGTGCCATTGCTCCATCGTGGCCTCCAGCAACCACAGCCACACGCCGCACTGCAGTACAGGGCAGACGGTCTCAGCAGTCCCTAGTGGGTCGCGTACCGCACTGACCAGCAGTCTTGGAAAGCTCCTCTTTCACTGCTGAAACACAGGACTGATACAGTGAGGGGACAATATTCCTACTGAAAGTGGAACATGAGGGAACTGTGTATTGTGGAGCCACAGCCACCATCAATTGTTTGAAAGGCTCCCCTTCAATCATGGAGGAGGATGCCCCTCCATTAGCAATGAACTGACCAATAAGTCTAGTTATTTTATTGGCCTGCTGTTTGGAGATCGACCTCCTGGAGTGAAAAGCCCCAAATTCTTTCAAGGTGGGCTGGACAGTTGCAGTGCTCCAACCTGCCTTGGTCTTCGGCTGCCAGCACTAGCTGTAGCTGCTATTGGCTCAGAAGCAGCTGTTGCACTGTTCCACTCTCTCTGGAGATGGTACTAGTTGTTGTTGTAGTACCACGGCCACCAGCAATGCTGCTTGCCCTATGTTTTTCTGTATCTTTCCCCAATTACACAGCATTGTGTTGAGTGCTGAGGTGATGCTTCATGCCAGCACTGGTGAAACGCCCAGACACTTTCTGCTTACTAGCTTCCCACAATGTTTGCACTTTCCAAAGTGCCCTTCTTCTACACTTTCATAGTGCTCCCAAATTGGGGCGCGGAGAGCCTTGGACAGTGCACTTTTGGTTGCAGCTTCTACTGCTCTGGGTGGATCAGCAGAAAGTTCTGGGAACACTGGGAGATGGCACACTCTCCGACTCTAGACTCTCTATACTGCTACTAACAGTGGTTGTTCTTCTCATTGGCACAGTTACAGTACTGGTGGTGGCACTGGTAACAAACAGGAGAACTGGCCATAGAAATGCACCCAATGGCTCTTCTAATTGATTTTTTAAGGATTTATTTGAAAAAATTAGTAGATTAAAACAAGCTTCAATTTAAGAAAACTATTAGAAAATATGGTCTTTCTGACTTATGGCGAATATAACATTCCTATCTCACTCCAGAATTGACTTATGTTTAGGAGACGATGAAATGGTCAGGAAGGTAAAAAAGGTACTGCTACAAGACATAACGTGGTCAGATCATAATGTAATAGTGCTTGATATCGTACTTGAAAATCCAAAAAAAAGAATAAACTGGTGATTAAACGAAAATATATTATTTAAAAGGGAGAACAGGGATTATATAACTGATATAACAGAGAAATACTTTCTTGAAAATGAGAGTGAAGAAGTTACTTTTCCTATTACTTGGTGTGCATATAAGTGTGTAATCAGAGGTCATCTTATTAAACTCGGTACTTTTATGAAGAAAGCTAGAGGAGAATTTTTAGCAGAGCTATACCTGAAGTTTTATAGACTTTCACAAGAAAATAAGCATTTGCCAAGTGAATCTAAAATCAAACAATTAGGAGAGACTCAAAATAAAATAAATGAAGAAAAGAATAAAAATTTACACTACTTAAGAATTAATTGGTACTACAATAGTAACCAAGCAGACACACTATTGTCAAATAAATTAAAAGGTAAGAAACAATCCAAGAGAATCAACAGAATTAGATCAAATGGAGACCTATGCCTTAGTCCTGAGAGAATTGGTGCTGCTTTTAATGACTATTATAAATCTTTATATAACCTAATGAGAAAAGAACAAGACAAACCTCAAGAATATTTCTTTAAGAGAAAGCTGCCTAAAATTTCAGAAGACCAACTAAGGGGTATTAACAAACCCATAAATATAGAATAAGTAAAAAGAGTTATAAGTGAAATGCAAATAAATAAAGCGCCTGTACCCGATGGGTTCGGTAACAAATTTTATAAAATATTTAAGGATCTACTAGCAGGAAAACTTACTAAAACTTTTAATGAAGCAATAGCAATCGGGTCTTTTCCCCCCTGATATGCTAAGGACCAATACAGTCCCGATACTAAAGCCTAACAAAGATCCAGAGATACTCTCTAACTATCGCCCAATCTCGCTTTTAAATGGGGATATCAAAATATATGCAGCAATATTAGCTAAAAGATTGAAAGGCGTAATAGCGGATCTAATTTCGCGAGATCAATCAGGCTTTGTCCCAGGTAGAACATCTAAAAATTATATTAGAAGAGTTATTGATATTCTGGATGTATCACAGTGGTTAAACACTCCTATTCTGGCCCTGTCATTAGATGCCGAAAAGGCTTTTGACAGGGTCAGATGGGACTTTCTGGGGCATACATTACAGGCATTTGGATTATGCGGGAATATATATGATGCAATCATGGCCCTATATATACCTGTCCCTCTGCTAGGACTACCGGGGTCGCAGTTAGGGGGCCCAAGGAGTGCCGAGCAGTCGTTTTCAGCAACTGCTCGGAGTCCTTCTGTCTCCTCTGCCGCCGCCTGCCTCAGCGCTGCCCCGACTGCAGTGTTGGGAGTGTGAGGCGTCTGTCTCGGGTGACGGCGCTTCACACTGAGCGCCGGCATATGACATCACCACTAGTGGTTGGAAATAAAAATGAGCAGCTCAGAGTTCAAACAATTCCAGACGGTGAAGGGTGAAACGTTACAAGCTACTAGAAGCTTAGATATGATCGGCCATGGGATATCCTTCTTCTACTGCATCTCAATGTCTTTTATGTTTTTTAAATTCTAGATATGTCTTAGAGTTAAACTCTTTTTGTCTCCAGGTAGTCTTAGGTTCCTTAATTCATCCGGACCAGACTGGCTTCATCTTGGGCAGGGAGGGTCGTGATAGTACCTATAGAGTTCTGAATTTGGTTCATTTGGCCCAGGCGACTGGTCAGAGGCTCCTCCTCCTGTCAACTGATGTGGAAAAGCCCTTTGACAGGGTCGCATGGGACTTCGTGTTGCAGACCCTGAGGGTCTTCACTTTGGTCAATCATGGCTCCTTTGGATTGCAGCCTTGCAGCCCTTCAGCGCATATCCGCATAAATGGCGCTCTCACTAAGCCCTTCACCATTCACAACGGCACCTGACAGGGTTGCCCCCGCTCTTATTCGCTGTGACCTTGGAGCCTCTTTTGCAGTCGATCCGCGACAGTCGAGATATCCACAGTTCACTTTGCTCGGGACACACATACAAGGTGTCGGCCTACGCTGACGACCTGTTATTCACGACTCAACCCAGGATTTCTCTACGGGTCCTACAGGAGGAGCTGCGGCTCTATGGGTCAATCCAATTTTAAAATTAATACGGATAAGTCTGAGCTCCTGGACGTCTCGTTGTCCCCTGGTTTATCGGGAGAATTTCCCTAAGATCTTGGCGCAGATACGGCTTGACCTGTGACGTTGGTCCTTCTCCCATATCTCTTGGCACGGTAGAGTCAACGTGCTCAAAATTAAAGTTCTCCCACGAGTCCTCTACCTTTTTCCGTCGCTCCCTGTCTCCATCCCGAGGGAGTTCTTCTCAGAACTTCGTTCCCTAATCATCAGGTATGTTTGGCAAGGAAAGAGCCCTAGGATAAGGCACTCTACACTTATTCGGCTGAAGGATAAGGGGGGGCTTGCGCTCCCGGACTTTCGGGGATATTGTCGCGCTACTCACCTTCTGCGCATGCTCGAATGGCACTTTGCTCCACCCGCTAAGCTCTGGATCTCATTGGAACAGGCCACTATGCAGGTCCCTCTGTCATCTTGTTTGGGGATCCGCCCTGGGGCTCTCCATCCCTCCAGGACAGGGAACCCTGCGCCACGTTGATGGTATGGCACTTGCGGCCTGTGGGTGGGACTCTCACCTCCTTCCCCTCTCCTCTGACCCCCATTGAGGGTAACCCTGACTTCCCACCTGGCATGGAACGGAGTTTCCTAGATTCATTGGGGTTGCCCCCGCGCACATCCTCCCTATCGAACGCAAAATCCCTGGTGCGGAGCTCACTTTGCTAAAACGCTTCCGATATGCCCAACTTACCCATTATGCGTCATCTGTCCCGGGCAGACACCACATCTCTAGAGCGTTGACACCCTTTGAAACGCTCGCTGGCCGCGACTCGTTGTTTAGGGGTGGGATCTCCTCGCTTTACCGCATGTTGATGGCAGCAGACCTCTTCTCGCCGCCGAGGTTTGTTGGCTCCTGGGAGGCCGCTCTGGGTGAGACTCTGACCGAACCACAGTGGGACGGGGTTTGCGCATTGGCACATAAATGCTCAATAGCAACCAGCATGCAGGAGACAGCCTACAAACTGTTGGCGATGTGGTATAGGACCCCTGTGACTCTTGCTAGGTTCTTCCCCGGCAGCTCCTCCTGCTGGAGATGCGGTGCGGAACCCAGTACTTATCTACACCTTTGGTGGGGTTGCAGTAGTCTCAAACCATTCTGGCAAGGCGTATTTTGAGGCTCAGGGGAAGTGGTGGGTCGATTGATTCCGCTCTCCCCGTGCCTTGCTCTTCTCCTGCACGGCGGGCCCTCACGGACCCTGGTTAAAACTACGGTGCTACGTCATCTTCTCAATGCGGCCTGCAGCTTAATTCCATTATTCTGGAAACGCCCAGAGACCCTTTCCCAGCTCTTTTGGGTATCCCGCATAGAGGAGATACGAGTAATGGAGGAGCTCATTCGTATGTCTAATGATAAAATGGAAAAGTACACGGGTGTTTGGGCGAGCTGGCTATCTTATCTGTCATCCGACTCGCTACGGGCTCTTCTCGCACAGCCCTGAATGCATCCGATAACACATGGCTCGTTCCCACCTACCGCCCAGACTTCGTTGTCTATCCCCCATAACCCCACCTGATGTGTTGTTTGACACGGACATATACCATGAGCGGTAAATTTATACCTGAAGTACAACGTGCGTGAAAAAAATACAAAATATTTAAAAATATATGACTTGATGGGGTAAATTGCATTGGCCGGCTTCAAAGATACCCGAAATGGCACATGGGGAAAGAATTACCAGATTTGGAAAAAATGGTTTTGAAATAGCAAAACACTACCTGTATTTATTGTCCCATAACGTGCAGAAAAAAGCAAAAAACATAAAAACATTGGGTATTTCTAAACTCTGGACAAATAGTAGAATCTTCTTAGCAGGTTTTTTCATTAGTTTTTGCAGATGAGTAAAAGTTTTTTGTTTAAAAAGTGATAAAAGGTAATTTTTAACAAAAAATACCCATATTTTATCATGTTTTTATATAGTAAATTAGGTGATATGATAAAATTAATGGTATATAAAGAAAGCCCTGTTTGTCCTGAAAAAAACAATATAGAATAAGTGTGGGAGCATGAAATGAAGAAAATCACAGCTAAACAGCAACACTGAAAAATGTTAAAAGAGCCATTGTCCCACAATATACTATGAGTAATAACCCCTATTGTCCTTAAGGGGTTAATAAAAGCTATGATTGAGAAAAATATTTTGTTTTTAATTCCTTTTATTTTCCATCCTGCCCCCAGTTATTCACATCTGCCCCCAGGCTTGTCACTCTGCCCTATAAATGCCTTAAACTCCCTATATGCCACTGTGCCTAATGATATGCCTTTTAACCCTCTAAATGCCACTGTGCCTCATGATATGCCTTTTAACCCTCTATATGCCACTGTGCCCCATGATATGCCTTTTGACCCCCTATGTGCCACTCTGCCTTCAGAAATGCCTTATACCCCTATATGCCACTCTGGCATTTAGGGAGTTAAAAGGCATATTATGGGGCAGAGTGGCATATAGGGAGGTATAAGGCATTTCAGGAGGCAGAGAGGCGTATAGAGGGTTAAAAGGCATTTCAGGAGGCAGAGAGGCGTATAGAGGGTTAAAAGGCATTTCTGGAGGCAGAGTGGCATATAGGGGGTTAAAAGGCATTTCATAGAGCACTCTGCATACAGAAATGCCTTATGCCCCCCATTTAACACCCCTCCAAAAAAAAAAAAAAAAAAACTTACTGGTACTTCTGACTCCCGGTGTGTTGTCCGGGCAGCGTGTAGACATTTACGTGATTAGCGCAGGCAGGAGGTGCTGTTAGCAGCGGGGGTTGTCTGCGTCCATCGTGCAGAGCTTCCCCGGCTGTAAGAGAGAATTCCCCGGTGAGGGGAACTCTGATCTCTGACAGCCGGGGAAGGTCTGTGCGATGGACGCAGACAACCCCTGCTGCTAACCGGAAGGAGGTGCGGTTTGCAGCGGGGGTTGTCTGCGTCCATCGCACAGACCTTCCCCGGCTGTCAGAGAGAATTCCAGAGCATTTGCTCTGAAAAAAAAACTCGTCTTATAATCAAGCAAATACGGTAATAGAAAACCACGGAGAGGAGGTGAAGTAGTAATGTGTGTGTCAACAATATGAGTAGATGTAAAGGCCCTCATTGTGAAGTAAATATGATTCTTTGTATCCATAGCCGTGAGTGAGCTTTTATTTTTTTTATAGTAAATTAGATGATACAATTAAAATAATGGTACTGAAAGAAGCCCTAAAGTATATTTATATTGAATTAGGTCACTGTTACAGGTTGTAAAACATAACATACAGAAAACATTTGATAATAATACAAAACAAAAGGGATACTTAAGCACATTCTCGGGAAACCTCTCTCAGCTCACAGCCTTCTTCCAAACGGCATCTTGCGCAACTTCATTCTGAGTCTCCTGACCCAGCACTTCTGTTCACTACACTCTCTTTTCTTAGACTCTTCTGACTATTGCAGCCCCTAACTAGTCATTTCAGAATTCCTTGTATCTCCCAGAAAGTGGTTCACCCAACCCCTCTTTTCAGAGATTTCCTGTCTGTCCCAGTTATGGAGGAGATAGACAGTCTATGTGAAGATACACACATCTATGTTAAAATACATCTCCTGCTTCATCGATGGAAGAGGAGGCCCCTGCAAGCGACCAATAGAGTTGCTCGTATGGATCTTTAAAATCCTGGTGCCAAGTCGTACGAACAACTCTACTGGTCGCTGGCAGGGGCCTCCTCTGCCATCAACCAAGGATGTGCACCTATATACATATACAGTTGTGTGAAAAAAAGAAGGTACACCCTCTGAATTCTTTTTTTATATCAGGACATAATAACAATCATCTGTTCCTTAGCAGGTCTAACAATTACATTTTTCCATAAGTCTTGTGGTTTGTTCAGATCCAATGTTGCAAACTTAAGCCATGCTGCAAATGTTGTGCCAATATTCAAAAAGGGGACAAAAAGTGAATTATAGAATTATAGACCTGTTAGTTTAACTTCTGTTGTGTGTAAACTGTTTGAGGGTTTCCTAAGAGATGCTATTTTGGAGTATCTCAATGAAAATAAATGTATGACTCCATATAAGCATGGGTTTACAAGGGATCGGTCCTGTCAAACTAACCTGATCAGCTTTTATGAGGAGTTGAGCTCAAGACTGGATCGGGGTGAATCGCTGGATGTCGTATATCTTAATTTTTCCAAAGCATTTGATATGGTGCCACATAAAAGGCTGGTACATAAAATGAGAATGCTTGGGCTGGGGGAGAATGTGTGTATGTGGGTAAGTAACTGGCTCAGTGATAGGAAACAGAGGGTGGTTATTAATGGCACATACTCTGAGTGGGTGACTGTTGCTAGTGGGGTACCACAGGGGTCAGTTTTGTGTCCTATTCTTTTTAATATATTTATTAATGACCTTGTAGAGGGATTGTATAGTAAAGTATCAATCTTTGCAGACGATACTAAATTCTGTAACGTGGTTAACACAATAGAGGACAGTGCACGATTACAAATGGATCTGCATAGGTTGGAGGCTTGGGCTGGGATGTGGCAGATGAGGTTCAACACAGATAAATGTAAGGTTATGCACATGGGGAAGAAAAATCCAGGATGGGAATATGTATTAAATGGGAAAACACTGGGGACGACTGACATGGAAAAGGACTTGGGAGTTTTAGTTAACAGTAAATTTACCTGTAGAGACCAGTGTCGGGCAGCTGCTGCTAAGGCAAATAAAATCATGGGGTGCATCAAAAGGGGCATAGATGCCCACGACAAGGAAATAATTTTACCACTGTACAAGTCACTAGTCAGACCACACATGGAATGCTGTGTACAGTACTGGGCACCAGTGTACAAGAAAGATATAGTGGAGCTGGAGAGGGTTCAAAGACGGGCAACCAGAGTAATAAGGGGAATGGGAGGACTACAGTACCCAGAAAGATTATCAGAATTGGGGTTATTTAGTTTGGAAAAAAGATGGCTTAGGGGGGACTTAATAACTATGTACAAATATATAAGGGGGCAGTACAGAGATCACTCCCAGGACCTATTTATACCCAGGACTGTATCTATAACAAGGGGACATCCTCTATGGCTGGAGGAAAGAAGGTTTCTACACCAGCACAGACGGGGGTTCTTTATAGTAAGAGCGGTGAGATTATGGAACTCTCTGCCAGAGGAAGTGGTAATGGTAAACTCAATAAAAGAGTTCAAAAGGAGCCTGGACATGTTTCTTGAAAGCAATAATATTACAAGTTATGGATATTAGATTAATAGGGACAGAACGTTGATCCAGGGATTTATTCTGATTGCCATATTTGGATCAACACAGTAGGGACACAATATGTATATAGGTTGAACTTGATGGACTTTGGTCTTTTTTCAACCTTATGAACTATGTTACTATGTTACTATGTTCTTTTTAGAGAGAAGAGTCTTTCTCCTGGCAACCCTTACAAGCAAACCATACCTGTTCAGTCTTTTTTTAATTTTCTTAAATTAACATTTAACATACTAACTGAGGCCTGCAGAGTCTGAGATGTAACTCTCTGGTTTTTTTTGCAATTTCTCTGAGCATTTCACTGTCTGACCTTGGGGTGAATTTGCTGGGACGTATACTCCTGGAAAGATTGGCAACTGTCCACTTTTGAAAAATCTTTCTCACTGTAGAATGATACATTTTACATTGTTTAGAAATGGCCTTCCCAGATTGATAGGCAACAACAATTGCTTCTCATTACTGATCATTACTTTCCTTTTTGGCATTATGTTAACACACACCTGAATGCTCCAGACCAAAAAACTGCTAAAACGCTTTTATTGAGGTGGTCACACTTACTGACTGCCTCAAGGGCACTTGATTTGCAGCAAATGTCTGCTACTTAGCATCTTAGTTACTATGGAAACAGTAAGGGTGTATTAGGTTTTAACACATGGCTGTAAGGGACCAGGAACAAAAATATTAAATGAAAAAATCATTTTTTGAATAAACAATAAAGTAGTAAAACTGTAATGCAAAATGGTACTCCTATAAACAAGCTGGGGTCAGGAACCAGAACGGGTAGTCAGACGAGCCAGAGTCAGGAATACGGAAGTCAGGGTACAATAGCCAGGAATCAGGTGCCGGAAGGTTAGTCACATGAAGCCAGGTCATACAAAGGAAAATCGGGAACAAGGGAACGCACTTTAGCCAAAGAAAAACACAACGGCAATGGAATTGTGCAGGCTTATATAGCCATTAAGTGACCTTAAACTTTTGAACGTATATATATATATATATATATATATATATATATATATACGTATATATATATATATACAGGGCCGGCCCTGTATATATAAATGCCGCCCCCCCCCCATTATCTACCCTTGCTCCCCCTGTACTTTCAGCAGTTTTGCGGCGAGTCTCCCTGCTCGGTCTCGGTTTGTAATGCTGAGCGCCGGGGCTCAGCATTACAAGCCGGCACCAAGACCGAGCTAGAGGGCTCGCAGAGGAGAGAGAGAGGGTCGCCGAGTGGGTACTGATAACTTGGTAAGTGAAAACCACTCGGTGCCCCTCTCTCTTCCCCTTTAAAAAAAAAAAAAGGGTCTTGGGGCGGTAAAGTGCCGCCCCTTCACAAGTGACGCCTGGAGCAGTTGCCCCACTCGGCTCCATTGTCGGGCCGGCCCTGTATATATATATACTGTGGAAATGTTTTAGGCAGGTTTTAAAAAATGCTGTAAGCTTTTTAAAGATAGACATGTTAATAGTTTATTTTTATCATTTAACAAAATGCAAAGTGAATAAACAGGAGAAAAATCTAAATCACTTGGCGTGACCACACTTTGCATTTGTATTTTTCCTAGTGGAAACATTTTCCTCCGTCTGAATTTCTGCTCTTGAGCTGTTTCAAATACCTTTTTTCTAAAGCAATTTACAGCTGACCAGCTCACTCCTCTATCACACTGAGCTGTGCTATTGCATGGATTTCTGTAATAGGTATCGATCAACACAATTCAAAAGCTCACTTGGGCATCACTTGAATGGAAGGGGTTATGCTTAAAACACTTATTTAAGCAATGTTGGTGATGGCAAGAAAATGGTTTCACTGTAGGGTGCATTTAGCAAGCTGCTTGCCTTCCTGATTTTTTGTCTGAATGCTTACAATTGGCATTTATAGAAATATTCTTACAATGTGAAATTGCAGAGAACAAACACAGTAGTCTCCAAGTGTGTATTTTCTATTTTTAAATGGTGGCCTAAAGCTTGGGATACACATTTGCAGTTTTTCATACAACAAAACAATATATGGATAAGAATAGTATCCTTGCTTTTTATGTCAATGTAAAAAACATTTAGATTTTACATTTACCCTAAATTCTTTCAATGTTGTGAATGCAGATTAACACTTGTGACTTCAAACCTCACAGGTTTATGGGGACCACGTCACAATCAATGCAGTGCTCATACTGAGTGCCAGCATTTAAATTGTTTAAAAAATAAAATAAATATTCAACAGCACTGACCTGGAAGTCAAAGTGCTTCCAGGCCAGTTCCTGTCATTTACTTTCTTGAGAAGATGACCACTCCCCCTCCCATCAGTAAGAGTCAGAGAGATAGAGAGGTCATTCAGGGCTCAAGGTGATAAAAAGCACCACACAGATTATTAATAAAAATAAATATTTAATTATTATTTAATTATTTCACATTTTCATCTGATTACTAATTAGTGACATTTTAGGTCAATGATTATTGACAGAGATCAATGTCAATGGCCTAAACTTGCCACTTACTTTTGCAATATTTATTTTATTTTTTACATTTTTTAACCTAATAAACTGATATCTGATCGATGATAATTATCATCTACCAGTGACCTAATCGGGTACGTATTATACACAAGTACTGGTCGAATGCTTTGTCTTGATTCAGAGCCTAGGTTCTGGAGATAATAGGGTAACCTTGTTGAGACCAGCATGAAGCTGCATTTACACGGCCACACAACTTTCTTCCTCCTGCCCCTTCAAGAACACACCTGTACTTACATCTCTTTCTATCAACTCTTTTGAGGTTCATGCTGTCCAAATATTGAACTCTTTTTCACTAAGTGTTGTCATAATACATACACCCTCAACCACACTCTCTAACTTTTTTCTGACTTTGAGTCCTAGCTTACTTTCTCTCTATCATTTGATTCTCACTCTCTCATACTAGGGGACTATAGTTGCCACATCGATGATCCTTTTATCACTTGAGCCTCCCGTCTTCTTCATTAACTTCTTCATTCAGCCTTTGTCAGTGGACTGAGTCTAGTATAGATAAAGATGGTCTTTAACATGGTATTCACTTCTCACTGTTCTCTGTTTAGTTGTTTCTGTATCATCTTTCCTGCTTTCTAAGTAATGATCCCCATTCTTTTTCTTTAAACACTTCTGTCTTAGACTCTACAGTCCATGCAAATACCACTTCCCTTAACAACCTTTCACAACCCGACAGCCTCAACACAACTTTTCTACTCATAAAGTAGGAATGCCTTGTAAACAGATCAGCTGAATATAACCCCACGTTGTGAGTAAAGATCAAATGAGAACCACATTGATGCTTGCCTATACACAGAAACATACTGGCTCACACTTACCCTTACAGCACCCCTTTCTGCCCCCCATCTCCCCGTTATCTACCCCCCCCAACATCTACCCCCCTCTCCACTATCACCAAAATTTACACTCACCACAGAAGTTCTTCAGCCTTGGGTCACCAAGCAATAAGTGGGGCCCCAAGCTAGGTGGACAAATTACTCAGGTGTAGGCAGGTAAAGTTCGGTACTGAGAGTAGTAGGCAATGCACAGATGGATCCAAAACCTGTATAGGTATACTGCAGACTGGATGAGTGACACAGAATGCCAGGGGTTAATACAGAATGGATGGTAAGACGCAGCAGAGTTTTGTACGCTAAACAGGTAATCATACAAGCCAGTGGTTGTTACACAGCGTAGGTAATCAGACAAGCCAGATTTGGTACACAGATGTGTTGATCAGAATCACTAAGCAGAAGAGTAGTCAGGCTAGCCAAAGGTCAATAACAGCAAACACGAGATCCTATGCAATATACAGAATAGCAGGACCACAACAGGGTGCCTGTGCTGAGTAGTCCTGGATTTTTAAAACTAGTGCCCAACAAGACACACATCATGGGCGGGCTTCCTGCTGTGTGTTACCAGCGCAACTGCAGACATTTCCAGCCGACAGGACTCACAGATGGCTGTTATTGCGGGTAAGTACACACTGTCTGCCAGCAATGCGTCCCAATGACGTGACACCACCTTTTCTCCCCATTATCAGGGCGCTGGTATGTGGCTGCACAACCCTAGATGCCCCCCGGGTGGACAGAGCTGTCGCCCTGTCCAACTCCGCTACTGCACCATAACTCCTGAACACAATATTTGGGCGCTCTGGGTCTTTACAGTCTTCTGTATGGACCCAGTTCGTGATATATGGCCGCAGGCAAACGGCCGGGAGTTCGCGGCGTGGAGTCTGCAGCACATGCAACTAGTCCACTGTGTTCCTGTTCTCCTGCCCCTGTTATGTAGAGGACCTGCACCTTGACCAGGGAATCCATATGTGGTGACTCCAACCAGAAAAGCGGTAGTGCTGGTTGCCAGCGGTCTCTCTTTAAGGTGGCTACAAGTTCCCCCAGGCAATGACTCAGTTCCATCGCTACAGATTACCGCAACAAGCCAAGTGGTGGAGAGTACCTTCACTCCTCCCAGAAAATCCGCTAGAGACAGCTTCCTCATTTCCCTGTCAGATATGCTGACTCCTGTCTTGGAGGAGAGTTTGCAAGGGGTTACAGGACAGGACACCCCTTTACCGGGGATACAAGACAGGACACCCCTCTACCGGGGATATAAGACAGGACACTCCTCTACCGGGGTTACAGGACACCCCTCTACCGGAGATACAAGACAGGACACCCCTCTAACGGGGATTCAAGACAGGACACCCCGCTACTGGGGATACAAGACAGGATACCCCTCTACCAGAGATACAAGACAGGACACCCCTCTACCGGGGATACAAGACAGGACACCCCTCTACTGGGGATACAAGACAGGACACCCCTCTACCAGGGATTCAAGACAGGACACCCCTCTACTGGGGATACAAGACAGGATACCCCTCTACTGATGATACAAGACAGGACACCCCTCTACCGGGGATTCAAGACAAGACACCCCTCTACCAGGAATTCAAGACAGGACACTACTCTACCGGGGAATCAAGACAGGACACCCCTCTACTGGGGATACAAGACAGGACAACAAAGCACATAGCTGCCCAGACTGACCAGGCAACACATAACAGGGGTACACAGAAACCACAGGACCAAACAGGACTAGCCTAGGACTATAAGATAACTATTGGAGATTCTGTCACATCTTATGGCCATAGTATGCGTAGCCCACCACTACGGCAAAGTACTCCAATATACGGTGGGTCCTAAACCTAAACGCTAAACCCTGGCTACAGGTACAGGGCATCCCATCACAGCAGAAACTTTATTTTGGTGACTTTTATCATAGTATCCTTTTATGTCTCTGTTTTCAATGATTGTGTATAGGAACTGCTCTAGGGCTATCACAAATAAAAGGAGTGATAATTGGCAACCTTGCCCAGTTCCATTTGTCATCTGGAATGAACCTGGTTAAGTCTCATTTATTTTAAGCCTTGCTGTAAATTTTTTGTGAATTTGTGATTTAATTTCTAATTTATGAAATAAGAAGTCCATTCTTTTCTAACAAATACATATATGTTGAGATATTATGTAAATTACCCGGTTTGTATTGTCTTTTGCTTTTCTTTTATGTACAAAGCCAACTTGGCTTTTTTGGGAATGTTTTCAACCCTGGTTGCATGGATTTTTGCTAATATTTTCGTTGTTTAACATGGATATTGGTCTATAACTTCCACATACCTTGAGAAGTTTGTCAGGCCTTGGTAAAACTGTCATCATAACTTCAAGGGACTGAGGAGGAAAGAAATGACTTGCAATATTGCGGTGCATGCCTTCATAAAATAGGGCATTGCAGTTTCTTTAAGAAATGTATAATATAAAGCATTTGTAGTGTACAGCTGCCAGCTGGATCTTGATAGCAGTTGCATCATTTGGTGGCTGCTGATCTTAAAGTGCCAGGGCCGCTTAGTCATCCCCAGTCCTACCATTCAATGACCCATCTATTTTTTTTATTTTTTATTCCAGAAAAAAAGTGTGACAGTGACAGTCAGCTAACAATTATCTCCCCGCAAGGAATATTATTTTCGAATAATACTTTTTTGTAAAGAAATGAAAAGGAAACCCCCAGGCAAACAACTGAGATAACTGGACAATTAGGTTCAATTAACCTAAACTTGCTTATAAAATATATTATCTACAATCAGTAGTTAATTTCATATTAAATTGTATTAGCATAATGTAACACCATATGTGAGTACACAAGTACTCAGAGTAAAGCTCATTTATCAAAAGATCTTTTCAATTAAATATCACTTCACAACAGCAACCTAGAGATGAGTTGGGATTTAATCTCTCTCAAATAGAACAATGTAATTGAGTGGTAAATTCCAGGTGGTTCACTGATCCTTTTTCACTGATACTGGTATGTATCTTCCCTCCCGCAGGAGTTTAGCAATCTCCTTTTTAAGAACCCATTCAAGCAATAATGGAAGAAAACAAGACTAAAACGGAAACTATCCTGGAGGTTACATAGTTACATTGTTAGGCTGAAAAAAGACATGCGTCCATCAAGTTCAGCCTTTCCCATATCTGTTTATTTCTTGCTGGCAAAAAAACCCAGTTGTGGCTCTTTCCAATTTTGCACAAACTAGGGGAAAAAAATCCTTCTTGACCCCAGAATGGCAGTCAGATCTCTCCTTGGATCAAGAAGCTGTTTCCCCATAATTTAAAAATGATATCCTTGAATATTATGTTTTTGCAAGTCTGTACAGACTCTGATAAAACTACCTCAGCAGGCAGAGAATTCCACATTCTTATTGTCCTAACTGTAAAAATCCCTTTCCTTTGCCTTAGACTAAATCTCCTTACTTCCAGTCTAAATGCGTGACCACGTGTCCTATGCATAGTCCTGTTTATGAATAGATTTCCACATATTTATATAATGTTATCATATCCCGCTGAGGCGCCGTTTTTCTAAACTAAACAGACTTAAATTAATGAACCTTTCTTCATAACTACAGTGTTCCATTCCTTTTATTAACCCCTTAAGGACAATGGGCGGTCCCTAAACCCATTGAAAACAATGCATTTTGAGCCCGTACATGTACGGGCTTTGTCATTAAGGGGTTAATTTTGTAGCCCGTCTTTGCACCTTTTCCAGTGCTATAATATCCTTCTTTAGACTGGTTCCCAAAATTGCACAGCATTTTCAAAGAGTGTTCTTACCATTGATTTATAAAGGGTCAAAATTATATTTTTATCCTGCAAATTGATGCCCCTTTTTATACATGACAATACCTTGCTGGCCCTAGCAACTGCTGACTGACATTGCACATTGTTTCCTAGTTTGTTGTCTATAACAATTCCCAAATCCTTCTCATTTGTTGTTATCCCTAATTCACTACCATTTAGGGTGTAAATTGCTTGTGCATTCCTTACCCCAAAGTGCATAACTTTCATCTACATTAAATTTCTTCTGCCATTTGTGTGCCCAGTCCCCCAGTCTATCTAAATCCCTCTACAGCAAAGTAATACCCTGCTCACATTAGTATTACTTTACAGAGTTTAGTGTCATCTGCAAACACGGAAACGTGTACTCGCCTTCAATCCTAATTTCCAACATGATGAGGCAACTTCTTTTTAACTTGTCAGATATGTATTCTGTATTCAGTAACACACCAAACAAAACTATTAATTATTGGGTATTCTATATTATGAGATCCACACCAAGAATTGTACTTCTAACCACTACGATAATCAGAATTATATTATTGTTCGCAGTACTGTATGTAAACAATACAATAATGCTAAATAAATGAGATTTATTTGCTCACAATAAATGTATTAATATAGAAATTGGTTTAAATATAATAATACAATAGTTAATCAACAAATAATAATACCAAATCCATGCATTGTATATATATATATATATATATATATATATATATATATATATATATATATATATATATATATGAGGGTGCAGATTATATCATCAAATTCCCAGCAGCACTACCATACATCCTTGGTATGTGGTAGATACAGTTGCAGCACAGAATCTCAACGATACTATATTTTTTTAATTTAAACCAATACTATATAAACCCTTGGGTTAAATGTGTGTTAATCATTCTAGTCCATTTAGGCAAAAACAGTGATATTATGGATAGACTGTATAAATATGCATATACAGTGAAGGAAAAAATTATTTGATCCCCTGCTGATTTTGTTTACCCACTGACAAAGACATGATAAGTCTATAATTTTAATGGTAGGTTTATTTGAGAGACAGTGAGAGAGAGACAGAATAACAACCACAAAAAATGCAGAATAATGCATTTTAAATAAGTTATACATTGAAATAAGTATTTGATCCCCTATCAATCAGCAAGATATATATATATATATATATATATATATATATATGACACTACCATTCAAATGTTTGGGGTCACTTAGATATTTTCATGGAAAACAAGGAAACGTCTAGTTGTGCTAACATACCGCAATTGCAAAAAGGTTTTCTAATGATAATCAGAAGTTGCAGGCTCTTTCACTCCCACTCCCTCACACACTCTGAATGTCTACCTACCTTCTCTGCTGACCACTTCCACTTCTGTGTCTCTCAGCTCTGCTTCCATGTCTTGCAACGTCTTGTTTTTCTCTTTTCTTTCTTCTCTCTCCTTTCTTTGTCAGCATCTCCAAGAATATAGCCTCCCGGGGAAATCTTCCACCAAAATGATCCCAATTGGGGAGAAGAAGCTTCACTAGTTTGCTCTGCAATAACCACATGTGAACTATCGTAAAAATGGCAAAGCTTCTGGTGACCGAAAGCTCCACCATTGTGTGCTACTATAACCTTGTGTGAACTGGAGCTTCTTGTGACGTTCTCTCCTCTGATTGGAGGATTTGGCTGAAGTTTGCCAGGATGTTATGTCCGGGGGGATACATACGAAGAGAGAAGAAAGAAGAGAGGAAACAGAAGATAGAAGAGACGACAAAGGAGAACAAGAATATGCAAAACAAGAAGATGCCAGACATGGAGTCGGAGCTGTGAGAATCGGAAGAGCAGTCAGCATCAGAGAGAGTGAATGAAAAAGAGAGTGTAAGCGAGTGAGAGTCAGAGAGAGTAAATGTGGCCGCTAAAAAATTAATTTCATACACAAATTTAGAATGACCCTCGATTTTCTTCTGAAACAAATGGACAGGGAACGTATTAAAGACTTGGACTGCATCAGAGCCTTTTGTTATGCTGTCATCTTTCTGAGTGCCAGGCCCCACCATGACCTAGCAGCTGTCAAACCTGGCTGTGTCCTGGTTAGCTTATTTTCAGTTTAGGAGTTATACAGTTGACTTGTGCATTCAGATTTGTTTAAATTGCAAATGTAACAAACTTTTCAGATTTTATCAATTTGTACATATTTCCAAAAACAAGGCCAGACCTCCCACAAAACAGTCAAAATGAAGTAAAAAGCTATGAATTATTGTCAGAAGTTTGCTGGCTCTTTCACTCCCATTCTCTCTTAATGTCTCCCTAACGTCTCTGCCCACCGCTTCCACTTCCGAGTCTCGCAGCTCTGCTTTTATGTCTCGGCTCTTCTTGTTCTTCATCTTTTTCTTCTCCTCTTTTCTCTCTTCTCCTTTCGTAATCTGCATATCAGCGGAGATATCCTCCTGGGGAAAACATCCGCTGAAATGTCATCCCCTCTTCCGATTGGAGGATGCCCATTCCTTTTTCCAAACTTGAAATTTAAACATTTTATTTTGCGAGGCCTATGTTTTATTTCACGCTGTTTAGCAGCCCACCAGCTCAAAATATTTAACTAGAACCATTTGGACACTTATGAAGAGAATTGTAATGTTTATTTAATTGCCTTTTTTACCAAACTTTCCATCTTATGAATTTGTGCCTGCAGAGAAACCAACCCAAATGTATCCAGCTGCATCTCCAGATCACAGAAATACCCAACATGCATAGGTTTTTTATGCATTTTGGTAGTTACGGGGCACGCAATAGAACATCCCCATACCGTTTTAATTTTTTAAAGCCTATGTCTCATTTGGGACTATTTAGCAGCCCATTAGCTCAAAATACCCCCTTAAAAATATATATATATTTTTGGAGAGAAAGCAACCCTGGGTATTATACTAGGAGTGTTTGGGCACTTATTATGCAGCCAGTTGGTCGCCAATCTCTGGTAAAGAGTTATGTAACGTAACTTCCCGTTGCTTTTTTTTTTACCACCCTTTCCATTTTCTTAAGATTATTTGCAGAGATAACATGCAATTGCAGAAAAAAACAACGTATTCAGCTGCATCTCTAGATTACATAAATACCCCAGATGCATTGGCTTTTGTATATTTATGAAATCTATGGGGCACGTTACATGACATGCTCATTTCGCTGCCCAACAGCATGCATAATCGTGCAGGATAGGCACACAACAAATAAAGAGTTGAATGATAATGCACTATACAAACACAGCTTAGATAAAAAGATACATTCTTTGCTTTTCTTGTCTAGCTGCTTTTGTGGGCCACAACTCCCATCATTCTTATCTTCCTGGCTGAGGGTGAGGGGAGTTGTAATCTAGAGAGTCAAAAAAAAAGAAAATCTCCCCCTGGCCGGTCCTGCTGACCCCTCACATGCCCTGGCACATTCAGGCTCACATTCAGCAACTCCTAGTTTTATCTGCAGCAAAAACCCACATTGAAATTGTTTAATGCTGTAGAAGTCTATACAAAGGGATGTGTAGGACACATGTGCAGTAGAGGCATATTGGTCCTAATTCTCTTTTACACTCCTATGTTAAATAGTTGGAAAATTATTGTAGTTGATCACCTTTAAAAGCAACAGTAAAACGGTTTCATATTATAGTAGGGTATTATGTGCGATGTACAGGTGTATATGAGATTTCTGTGGTACAGATATATTGGTCCAATGAGAAATGTTTTGATAATCATATGTAAAACAATGACAAAAATCTTATTTGCACCAATAGGATAGTGTGAGATGATAGCATGACTACGGGTTTGATTAAATACGGGAACTGGAACTGAAACAGTGTGGGAAAGAGTGCCACCTGCCCTCCAGAGTTTTTAACACAGCATTTAAAGGTCCAGGTCAAGACAGGGGGATTGGTGATACCCCAATATAGATTTCTGGCTGCCAAAATTGCCAAAGCAGACTCCAGCATAGTGTTCTGGCTGCCAATTATATATGTGCAAATGGCTCAAAATGATTCAGACAATTTTGTTGTTGTCTAATTCCATTTCCTGATTGTTCTTTTCAGGCAAAAACCGGGGGCCCATTTTAATTTTGGAAATGAAATTCTTTGTCCCACACCCTAATTTACTCTCACTTTCTTGCACTCTCTCAGACTCTCATTTTCCTTATCTTATCTGCTGGCCCCTTACGCTTCCATGTCTCACATCTTCTTGCTCTACATATTCTTGTTCTCCTCTCTTCTATCTTCTCTTTACTCTCTTCTTTATTCATCTTCATCTCCGCGGACATCACCTCCCAGCCAACTTCCGCCAATATAATGAACCTTCCAGTGACATCTCTCCCCCTCCAATCCTCCAATTAGGGCAGAGGACGTCACCAGAAGCTCTGCCATTTTGGTGGAAGTTCACACAAGGTTAAAGTAGTGCAAAGTGGCCAAGCTTCCATTGACGTCCTCTCCCCAATTCTCCACTCTGGGTTGAGGATGTCACCAAAAGCTTTGCCATTTTGGCGGATGCTTACATAGGGTTATCTTAGGGCAAAAGGGAGTTGCTTCCAAGGACATCACTAGAAGCTCCACCATTTTGGCAGAAGTTCACCAGGAGGTTATGTCCACGGAGATGCGGTCAAAGAAAGCAGAGAGAGAAGAGAAAAAAGAAGCAAGAACAAGAAGACGTGAGACATGGAAGTAGAGTTGTGAGGCATGGAAACGGCTGTTTGTGATTTTAAAATGATGCTACAGACTCTGATTGTAGGGTGCTATGGAAGTTGCTGACGTTATATAAATAAATGTAATGTTTTAAAAAGCCATGGCAACCATCACTTTAATCCATATAATAGCTGAGTGGTCCCATAAAATTAATTGTTTCCCTCTAATGTATGGAATAAAAATGTTGTTTTATTATTATTTATTACTATTCCGAAACACCACCCTAGAAAATGTCCCGCTGGTGTCCAAGAACTAAGCCATGACCTCAAACACGGAGCTCTAGCGGTTTCGGCTGCATTTCAGACTGTGGTGGGCAGATGGCAGTCTCTCCCACAGTGTTCCGGTTCCTGTTTTCAAACGGTTTTCAGGACCGCTATTTGAAAATCGGCCCACAGCAGCACCAGTGCTTAGTGATCAGATCTCTATTTACTATGGGGGTGAAATAGAAATCGTATATTTTTAGACCGTTTTTCAATATTTGATTACCTGCAGGGTACCGTCTTGAATCTGTTTCCCCGCGCATTGCTAGGGCTACTTTACACTGCATTCGCGAAAAGACAATAGTAATTAAGGCGTCCATATAATTTCTCTATCGCTGTCTCTTTGTACATGGGGAGGAATTTTTATTACTGTTTATGGTTTCTCTTGTACTTTTTGTGTATTATACTTTGGCGCTACCGAGTGTCACTTTTTGTTTCCTCGGTGTGTATCTGTCACATCGCTTGTGTTCCGTCATTTATTGTGTATATCGCCTCCTCGGTGTGTGCGTCGCTTGAGGTCTCTGCAGCGCTGTAGTCAGTCTTTCGGTCTTTCTGTGTCTTAGTGTGGTTTTTGCTGTGCGTTTGCCACTATGTCTAGTGTAATTATGGGTTGTGTATGTGATACTGCGTGCCATCCTTTGTGTGTCTGTCACCGAGAATGCCTCTCCCACATTTAATATGTGGCATGGATTCCGGCGCATGAGCAGTGCCGCCTCCCCTCGCATTTTGAGCAGGGTCCTGAGACAGGAGCGGCCGGAACTTCAGCCTTCACTGGCCTCAGCTCACTGCCTGGAGCGGCTTCTTCTGCGTTCGGATTCGGCGATGTTTCTGAATTCAGAACTTTGTGCTACAATGTGTGACTTGTAACCTGGGACACGGGTTTACTACAGCAGAAGTCAGCTGTATCCTGTGATGTGGTTGTGTGTCACATAACTGTGGCATTCTCATTTGGTGTCACACTGTATCCAGAGTGTGAAGTCACGGTGTGTCCCCGGAGATGTCTCCGCCCAGGCCGCCAGGTTCCGCGGATCTGGAGCTGCGTTTGGTATAGCTTTTTGTCGGCAATGGACCTTCTGCCTCACTCAGCTATTCCACATCCATCCAGATAGAACAAGTAAGTGCATCTCAGTAGACCTCTGTGTCTGACTTTAAGATTTCAAGAGATGCTTGGTAAAGCTAAATTATTCTTGAAAGACAATTAGGGGGTGAGTTTGAAATAAATAACCTTGTGCCATTGTGTGAGAGAGGCGCTTAGTATCTGGATGTGTGATACTGTGGACGGCTAGATGAATAAACACGGGGATGGAGGTGAGGGAGATATATTTTGACCTGTGTAATATTATATGACTGTATGAGACGTGCTAAGAACATGGTTGTCTTACTGTACCTTTGGATTAGAGGAATGCTGTTTGCAGTGTTTGTGTAAAAATGTCATCTTCTGCTTTATGCTTATACTGTCTTTCGCTATACTGTGATAAATTAAGTGCTGCAAACCTAACACAAGTTATTGTGCAAGTAATTTGGGCTTTAGGGTTGTACATGAGTGACTGACAGGTGTCAGGAGTATCTTAATGTGTGTCAGTTTCTTACAAAGTGTGACATCAGAGTGGTCTTTTTGGTATTTGTGTGCTGTTTGTGGGACACTGCCTGATTGTATATGTGACAGTAACTGAAGATGCACAGTATCATATCTGACTGCTGTCTAGCTGTTTGGATCCACTGCCACAGTAAGGGTTTATATTGAGCTGCTTCTACAGGGCATAGACTGTGAGAGTGCATCTGATCAAGTCTGTAAGTGGTGATGAGCAGACACTTGTCTGCTCTTGTGCACTGTGACTTTTACCTGGACTGAGAGGAAGTTTTTTTTATTATTATTTATTCTGTTATGCCTTCATTCAATAGACATTTTTTGTGGGCAGACTGGATTGTGTAAGCTTTCATCAGACTGGATTGTTTAAGCATGTTTTGTTTATCAAAATGTTTTCTTGCCACCATGTTCGATGTACTGCTGTTTGATTTGTTTATTTTTTCTATGTGTTTTATTTGCAACATTTATGTCAGCTGTCTCGTTGATCTATAGCTGAAATGTTGGCTGTCTTTGATCAGATTGAATTGACTCTAACTAAATAGTCTTCAGGAACTAGTTCATACGCAGTGAATGTTGCTTGTGTCTTTTCCTGGGCAGATTGTGGAAACCTGCACTCAATGTAATGGGAAGGTGAGCTTTCTTATTAGCACGAGTTGAACCCAGTGGCAGAGAACAAAAATAAATAATAAAGAAAGTGGTAACAGCCGGGGGCTAAGAAAGATCGTGGTCAGTCCAATCTGTGGTCAGGGCAGGCAGCAGAGATGCAGGGTCAAACAGGAAGCAAATGATCAAAAAGCCAGGGAGTCCAATAACACTGGATAGGTAATTTAAATTCACAGAAAATACTTTAGCGTTCAAATGGTTCCTTGGCTCCCAATGTATAGTGTATAAATGGAACCAATTCATTGGGGAAGAGCTGCTATCTGTACAGGTGACAGGTTAGACTATGTGTAGGCATAGAAGAACTTGGAACAAGATTCTGACTCTGGATGGCGCTGAGGAAAGATATTAAAATGATAAAAAGGTTTTGTTAGCTCTCTGTTTTTGTTTAATGTATTTTGTTAAACATGTTTAATGTTTAATTTTTTGTTGGATGTGGGGTCTTTATAAATGTATGTATGAGTTTTGTCTGCCATTGTACATAGATAATGCCCAAGAAAAAGATATTCTTTTGACTCTCTTCATAGGATGAATTATCCTGTTAAAGCATATTTTTTCAATAATAAATCTGGGAATTATAGACATACTTACTCTTGTGTTTTTATTTTGTCCTTGTGCACCTGATGAAAAGACTCACATAATGTCAGGTAAAAGGGTATCCCCTTTAAATTAACATTTATACCTCCTTACAAATTCATGGAGGGATTTCCAAAGAAAGAAGACTTGGGGATCCAGTGTTTATTGTGGCCTTATTTTGGATATGTTTTTGGCACCTTGTTTTTCACATAGAAGCACTAACCCTGGAGCTTCAAAGAAAAGAAAAACAATCTATGCATTTGCTCTCATTCACAACCCACCAGCTTAGACTGTAAGGGTGCACCTGTTGAGATGTGGACATCTGTTTGGTTGAACACATCTCCTGCTTGCCAGTGTGCACACACTATTCTGACTGCTAGCCAGCACCAAACAAAAATGTGCAAACAACATATACCGTATTGGCTCGGATATAGGCCGCCCCCGTATATAGGCCGCACCCTAAAAGTTTGGTGCTTTTTTAAGGAAAAAGTTTTTTTTCTTTAAAAAAGCACCAAAAAAAACATGCTGCCACTCTGTCCCCCCCCCCGAGATATGCTGCCACTGTCCTCCCTCCCCGAGATACGCTGCCACTGTCCTCCCTCCCCGAGATCCGCTGCCGCTGTCCTCCCTCCCCGCGATACGCTGCCGCTGTCCTCCCTCCCCGCGATACGCTGCCGCTGTCCTCCCTCCCCGAGATCCGCTGCCGCTGTCCTCCCTCCCCGAGATACGCTGCCGCTGTCCTCCCTCCCCGCGATACGCTGCCGCTGTCCTCCCTCCCCGCGATACGCTGCCGCTGTCCTCCCTCCCCGCGATACGCTGCCGCTGTCGCTGTCCTCCTCTGCCCCCCCCTCCTCGACTTACCGGAGCAGACTCCCGGGTGTCTTGCGGGGCCGGCGAGGGACATCTACGCAATACGCGTATGCAACTTCCGGTACCGGAAGTTGCATGCGCGTATTGCGTAAATGTCTCCCGCCGGCCCCGCAAGACACCCGGGAGTCTGCTCCGGTAAGTCGGGGGTGGGCAGAGGTAAAACGCTTAGATAACCTCCCGTGCCGGCACCCCCCCCCCCCGTGGGAAGTGCTGGCAGGGGAGGCTGTCTGAGCGTATCGGGGAGAAGGATGCAGGTCCCCTGCACCGCTGCGGGGGATCTGTATCTTAACCCCGCTGCCTGCCCGGCGCCCGGGACTGCATGTCCCGGGCGTCGGGCGCTAGAGCCCGAATATAGGCCGCACCCCCACTTTAAAAACTTAAAGTGGGGGAAAAAAGTGCGGCCTATATTCGAGCCAATACGGTAAATGTTCAAAAGTTATAGGGCAGATTTTCCCAGACACTTTGTGAAGAATGCAGAGCATTGTTACAAAGTGTATCATATTTAAAACCCTAATTAAATGTTCCACTTGCCATAAATCAGTTTTTAATTAATTCAGTCCATACGGTTTGTTGCAACTCAGGGCTATGTTCAAAGCAAACATATCTTGTGTATACTAGCACAGGCCATTTAAAAGATACAGTTTCATGCGTCAGGCAGCATAGAATAAAATGTGATCATTTATTTCTTGTTAAGTAAATGGTTCAGGTGTTGAGGGCTCCAATCACACTTTGAACTCATAGTCAAAATGTATGTACTGTATTTATTCACATGTTGGTTGGTGTTTGTGACTGCTCTGGTAAGCTTTGATTTCTCTTGTTTGGAGATGGATTGCAAACATTTCATTCACCAAAATCATTATGCATTTTGATGAATCAACCCTGGTAAATTTACTTTGCAAGAAGCACCAATTTGGCTCTGCATAAACTATAGTTAATAACATGAAATGTTATTTAATGAATTGAATTGATTAGCTGTACATTTGTCAGGTTTGACTCAGCCCTTCTTGCACCTGCTTTCAATAATGTATGCATGTAAGGCAATATGTTTACATGTTTCATCTCATCAGAACTAAAAGTCAAGGTTTTGTGAATATTACATAAGCATACATAAGTAAGAAATATATAAAAATGTGGCTTGGTTAGAGCTTCCTTACGTCAAATTCTACACTCCTGTAGCAGAAACATTCTTTTTGTTTCTAATACTACAGGTGCATACAAATCTTACTTCAAAGGGACACTCTAGCACTCTCATGCATATGATAGCTCCATAGTCCCTTTAAATTTTTGTATTGTTCCCCTTCCAAATGTCAAAAAGAAAAACAAAGAGACAGAGATTCAGGACAAAAGAAACACATAGCGTTTAGGTGACCCAGGATGAGAAGCAGTAGAGTCCCATCCACAACAGTGGACAGAAGTATCAAGACACGCATTAAGAGAACCCCATCCGCAAGCAGATGAGCAAGAATGTGAAGCGGCCCCATCTACAGTGGTGGATAGAAGTACAGAGGTGACGGACAGGAAAATCCCCATGGAAATCAGAAATGCTTTTCTGACAATCAGTGGCGGTTGGAGATGTCGGTATACAGGGCACCAGAGTCTCATTTCCAGTGGCACTCAAAAGTGTCAGTACACCAGAGCCCCGTCCCCAGCAGCTGACAAAGGAACAGGGATGTAGGGTGAAAGAAACTGATCCTCAGTGGCAGGTGATAGCATGGGGATGTGGGCTGGGAGAGCCTCATCCTTAGCAGTAGTTGGAGATACAGTATTATCATAAGAACAAGCAGACTATGCACATGTTTATTCCTTTAGAGCCAACCTCCCTTGTACTGGAAGAGCTAGGACAACTAGTTTACTTTTTGAATTGACTAGCAAAGTACATAATTATTTTTAGGTATTTAATAAAGCTAACTTTTAGAAGAAATATAAGGCAGATAAGTTACTGAAATCAGCATATAAATTACAGCATTGAAGGTAGAAAATAAAAAGCCCTATTCCTGTTATTATGACACAATGTGAGCAAATATGAGCAAATGGTTGCCAACAAAAAGGCAAATGTTGGCAGAAGGAATGTGGCATGGAGGGTGTTTTTGGAGCATATGCTTCAAATGCTTATGTGATCACATATATTTGGGGGGACATCCATTTAGGAAGACAGTTACTGGTCAATTTCAAGGTGGTATTGTGCTGTACTGACTTGATGTTATAGGCAGTATTTTACAATGTTATGGGAGCACTTGGTATGGAATTTATTCTGTGATATTAACAAACATAATACCCACCTAAGCTTGGTGAAAATGACAAGGGGAATCACTAAGATGGGGTTACATGTCACCTAGGCTGATATTGGAGGAATACGTGTATTAAATCTGAAGTTTGAAACTAGCTCTTAGTCAGCATATGTGGGAACCGTACTTAATGACATCTTATACTAACGGGCAAAAAGACAGGGGGGCAGGGAGGAATGGTTACAGTGCTTTATATTCCCAGATATGTAGGCACACAGAATAAAAGGTCCAGCAAAACCATCAGTTTCACTTTTTACCTTATACCATTTTGCAGATCCAGGAGTCCTCCACACCATACTGTGCCTGTGATTAAGGCTACCTGGCAAAGATGACAGCCACCGCTGCCCAAAAGTGCCTGAAGAATGATAAGGTAGATGAGGCCCAGGCACTTGCCCGGAGCTGTGCCGGAAGACCAGATTTCAAGCCCTGCGATGGTCTGTCCATCTGTGCAACCCATAGTCATGGCAAGTGCTTCAGACTCCACTGGTGCTGCCACTTGGGATGGTGCCACTGTAAGTGCTAACATTACAATATTTTCCTGGTGTTTTTTTTTAACTGACCCATGATCTAGAAAAAGGAGCTCTGAATAGTCTACATTATATTGCAATGTTGCGGCATATGTCAACACTAATATTATTTGGTATTATTTTATTATGTTTTTTTTATAAATGATGATAACATCATGAAATCTCTTTAGATTCATGCTAAAATTGCTGGTATTTTACTGCTGTTGATGCAGTGCCAAACTGCTTAATTTAAAAAAAAAAAAAAATCTGTTTCAATGAGAGATGGAATATGCATTTGGTACTAAATTCCGACACACAATAAAATGCCCCCCCCCTATATAGAATTTTAACTCTAAAGTTCTATATTAGTACATCTATAGCAGTATGTCCAGGCACCTAATAAGATGTTAGAAATGTCAGATGATGTTATGTCTGTCAGGGATGGTTTTCTATGGTCATCTGGTCGCTAGGAAATCAAGCCAATGTATCCAAGTACGAAGGTGCTTTTGATGCTTGATAGCTGACAGCAGCGTCAGTTCCTCCACACTCAACTCCTTCAAATCCACAGACCAAGTCTGGCATTGTTGGTTGCTTACTGTGCAATGGGATGACTTTTGTCCACATTTATGGCGTGCATGAGTAATCTTTTCTTGTATTTGAAGAGATTTTGGGTTGTATGGTGTAAAAGGGTCCCTACACAACCAACATGTACTTATGAGTTTGCCTCTAGTTTCCCGACACCTGAATCAGGAAGGTGGCTGGAAAGGGAAACATTTTTTAGCATCAATATGGTATGGAACCATTAAGCCAATTTTATTTATTTTATACACCAATGGAGCATTTTTGGCTAATAATGCCTTACATGTAACTTTATGTTGTAATCATTCAACTCTTGAGGGAACCAAACGTTTTTTTCTAGTAGCCCTTAATATGTTACAGCTTACACCTTAATAAGATATACATGCACAAGGTCAGATATTTTGTAGGCATATGGTTAGTATGAGTAAACAATTATACCAAACAGGTGCTAATGATCATTAACAGAAACAGGAGGATTAAAACTGGGTGAGGAACAGCCAAACTTACTAACATGGTGAGATTGCTGAAGACAGTTTAATGTCAAAAGTCATACAACATGGCAAAACTAATTACAGAAACAAGACACAATATAGTTATACTGAATCAGCAAGGTCTCTCCCATGCATACAAAGAAACACTCAATGTTGAGGACGGTAGATGCAGTAGTTTGCCAAGGAAACTTATTGCTGCTGATCAAAAACACATCATGCTTACTTCCCATTGCAAAGATATCTATGAATGCCATTAGCTCAACATTAGCAAAAACAAAAACAGTCTACACATCTACTATGTCAGAGGTGGTATGCCAAAAAGCCATACCTCTGAAGTGGAAACAAGACCAAGCAACTCCACTATTCACAAAAACACAGGAACTGCAAGTGGAATTGGGGATTTGGTTAATAATGGCCTCCTCAACACTAAGAAGTACAGGCAGATATTTATCATCATCATGCAACACCATCACATAGGCACTTAATCGGCCCCAAATTTATTCTGCAGCATAACAATGGCCCACAGATCCCTGATCTCAAAATCATCGAGTCTGTATGGGATGAAGAGAGATGAACAACGGAGGCTGCCTAAATCCTCAGAAGAACTGAGATTAATTCTACAAGATATTTGAAACAGCCTATGTGTTCTTTAAAAACTGTGTGCAAGTGTACCTAGAGGAATTAATGCTGTTTTGAAAGCAAAGGGTGGCCACACCAAATATTGATTTGATTTAGATTTTTCTTCTGTTCATGCACACAGTACTGTATTTTGGATTTGAAATGAAGCACTCAAGGCATGATTTAAGTGAAGACTTTCATCTTTAACCTATTAAGTCCCAAAGTTATTTTATGATGTTTTCTCTAAACAACCAGAACAATTTCCTTGTTTTTGCATTTTTCACGATCCCTCTTATAAAAACTACATGTAGCCAGTGCAAATATATATATATATATATATATATATATATATATATATATATATATATATATATACAGTATTTGCTGGATCATAAGACAAGGTTTTGATGAAAAATAACCATCGTCCTATATTCAAGGTAGTCTTCTAATCAGACCTCAAATAGAGGGCTGACTACAAGACTAAGATCCAGATCCACTGCAGCACTGCAAGGGACCTGGCTCCTCCTCTCCGGCAGCCAGTGGGCGTCTGCAACCTCCACTTCTTCCGGGGATTTTATGACATCACATGACCTTCCGTGCTCATTCATAGAAGCTCCGGGGGAAGTGCCGGCAGCAGCTCAGGTCCTCCACCGGCTGCCCCTCTAGACACCAAGGAATCTGGAGCATTGGGGGGGGAATCTAAAGAAGCACTGGAAAGTCAGGGGAGGGTAAGAGTGGCATATGGGGGGTTTAAAGGGCTTTCTGGAGGCAGAGTAGCATATAGGGGTTAAAAGGAATATCAGGGAGGCAGAGTGGCATATAGGGGGTTAAAAGGAATGTCAGGGAGGCAGAGTGGCATATAGTGGGTTAAAAGGAATATCAGGGAGACATAGTGGCATATAGTGGTTAAAATGAATATCAGGGAGGTAGAGTGGCATATAGGGGGTTACAATGAATATCAGGGAGGCAGAATGCCATATAGGGGGTAAAACGCATTTCTGGAGGGCAGAGTGGCATATAAGGGGGTATAAGGCATATCTGGGGGGTCAGATGTGCATAACTGGGGGCAGGTTGGCAAATAAAAGGAAATAAAAACAAAAAATGCATTTTTATCAATCATAGTTTTTATTAAATATGAAAAATTGTTTACATGTGAATTAATATTTACTAGTAAAACTTTTTCCTATAGGGTAGTCTTATATTCAGGTTTTTCATTTTTGCTAAATTAACATTCAAATTTTGGGGGGTCGTCTTATAATCGGGGTCATCTTATAATCGATCGAGCAGATACAGTATATAGATATATATGTATATAAAGATATATATATATATATATATATATATATATATATATATTTGTATGTATTTTGGAAACACATTTGGTTGTTACAAGGCTAAATATGAAAGATGTTCATCGCTGTGATATCCTGGGAGTTGGACCCCAGTAGCGACTAAATGAATAACAAATAGTGAACAAAAGTATATATATTTTTTGAAAGTTTACAACCCAAAGTATCTTACTAGAGGTATTTTAACACATTTTAGTCAACCGTTTTAGCACCAATGTATGCCAAACATTGCAGTACAATTTTATTTTTTCCATTTAATTATTTCATTAGATTTCTTTCCCAAGTTATGCGCAAGGACAAAAACTCATGAATCGTACAGCAATACCCCACAAGCATGGGTATGGCATGCAGCTGATTCCATATCAGCCCTTCGAAATTTGTTGTAAAGAAAAAGTGGATATATGAAAGAACAAAGTTCTTGATTTGTATTCAGAGTTCTCAATATCCCACATGCATGCGTATGTCATGCTTCTCAGACATTGTGGGGTCAAAACGGGAATCTGCGTATTTCAGTTTTCAAACTTGAAATTTTGATCAGATCACTTTATTGGGTCCATGTCTCATTTGAGGGACAGTATAGTTCTTATATTTCAATTTAACCTATATTCACTATTTCAAAGACACCCCACCTAACCCTTCTAGAAGGCCCACTGCATCCACAAATCTAACATGAACACAGGAGTTTGAATGTTTTGCTCTACTTTTTCACTTTTCAGGTATGGTTTGGGATGAGCGCTTCACATTGGACTACCTGGAACAAGAAAGAAAAGACACAAAAATAAACTCACACTTCTACAGAGCACATAGATATTATATATATATATATATATATATATATACCGTATTGGCTCGGATATAGGCCGCCCCCGTATATAGGCCGCACCCTAAAAGTTTGGTGCTTTTTTAAAGAAAAAGTTTTTTTCTTTAAAAAAAGCACCAAAAAACATCCTGCCACTCTGTCCTCTCCCCCCCGAGATACGCTGCCACTCTGTCCTCCCCCTCCGAGATATGCTGCCACTCTGTCCTCTCCCCCTCCCCGAGATATGCTGCCACTCTGTCCTCCCCCCCTCGAGATACGCTGCCACTTTGTCCTCCCCCCCTCGAGATACACTGCCACTCTGTCCTCACCCCCCTCGAGATACGCTGCCACTCTGTCCCCCCCCCGAGATATGCTGCCACTCTGTCCTCCCCCCCCTCGAGATACGCTGCCACTCTGTCCTCCCCCCCCCCGACTTACCAGAGCAGACTCCCGGGTGTCTTACGGGGCCGGAGGGGGACATCTATGCACATCGTGTATACAACTCCCGGTGCCGGCACTCAGCGGAAGTGCCGGCACCGGAAGTTGTATACGCGTATTGCGTAGATGTCTTCCGCCGGCCCCGCAAGACACTCAAGAGTCTGCTCTGGTACGTCGTGGGGGGGGGGGACGTTCACCGGCGATGCGCTTAGGCAACCTCTCGTGCCGGTACTTCCCTCGTGGAAAGTGCCGGCAGGGGAGGCTGTCTGAGTGTATCAGAGAGTAGGATACAGGTCCCCTGCACCGCTGCGGGGGATCTGTATCCTAACCCCGCTGCCTGCCCGGCGCCCGGGACTGCATGTCCCGGGCGTCGGGCGCTAGACCCCGAATATAGGCCGCACCTCCACTTTAAAGACTTAAAGTGGGGGGAAAAAAGTGCGGCCTATATTCGGGCCAATACGGTATATATATATATTTTTACCTCCCAATTTCTATCTCTTGAGATTCAGAACAGTGGGGCAGACCTTGTGATGTATACTGTAACTCAAACTGGAAGCGCTACTGTGCTTGCACATAATTCTTCACATATGCAGTATACATTCTCTGCTTTTTGGGACAGGTGGTATAGCTCGACAGGATAGTGGGATAGAGTGGTAAAATCGGTCACAAAAGACCCTCAAATAACAAGAGTGTAAAGTAGTTTCCCTTTTTTATAGTTGAATAAGAAAGGTCAATCTCAGGCTTTTGTGGGTAAAACTACCCCTTAACATCAAAATAATCCCAACTAACTATATCTTCCCTGAAGGGACATTTTCTACATTTTGGTAAACTATATTATTTGCTAACCCCATATGTTCTAATGTATGAAAAATACATTCTTGTTTTAAAACATTGGCTATGTGTTGTAACATGCACTAAATATGTTTATCTTCATGTAGCAAAAGCCTCTTTTTTTCCCACTGGCAGTATGATGATGGCCATAGTTGTTGTTTAGCCTCTGTATCATGCTGGATTTTGCACCCCTGTGTTTGTTTATCACTACGCATAACATAATGTAAGTCCTAAATCCCTATCATCATAGGGCAATGTAACATAGATGCATTTTGTTACGTAGTCTTTGACAAGGACTCTGGCAAAGAGGGAGTTAAATTATACAATTACCATCTAGTTCCAGTTAGTTCATTAGGAGAACGATATCTTTTATACAGCAGCTTTCAGAGGCAACAGACTGATGGGGAAAACCTAATAAAAGCCATTTGTCTCCGCTAAGGATTTTATGTCAGCTGTGGAATTTCCTAGCATTTTTCATCTTTTAGTTTTAACCACTTATATGCTGACCTGTCACCACTTGTACATTAAATTACAATTTGTATAACTATTTTGTTTTGATCTGGGATTTTAATTGTGATGATGTGCTTGGTGCACCTTCTCTGTTCTAGTAAGGAAGCAAATATGGGCCACTTGTCACGCAGCTCACAGCGGCCATATGTAGCGTGGGAGAATTGAATGGTACACGGGCTTCAAGAGCTCCCAGTCAGAAAGAAAACAGCTTTTGGGTTTGCATTGAGAATATGTTTATGAATACAGTTTTTTCTTTACATATAGTTATACACAGGTATACATCATGCTTTATTTATAGATACCATAGCCATTAATAGCTCTGTAGATGCAGTTCATATGTTTTTCCATATTTTATACATTTAGATGTGTATACAGCAACAGCTATGCATTATTGTGGAGTTCATATTTCAAAAACAGTTTTGGTGGATTTATCACCGTCCCATTCCCTATTTCCTCAATTCATGTGTACAAAGCATTTTATAAAAACTGGATAAAATGTAGTGAATTAAAGAATTGCATCAAGGAAATGGAAATTGGTGCCTCCAATACAGTGCGTACAATTAAATTAGTAATGACATTTTGCAGTTTCAGAATATGTTTAAAGAATATGCAAATAAAGTGTATCTGCTAAAATAACATGGGTAGTCTAAATGCCCCAAATAAAAATTTATTCACACCCACAAATCGGTGTTGCAATTCATTCCAAAGGTGTTCAATGGGGTTAAAAGTAGGGCTTTGTGCAGTGGTGTATTTTGGTTTTGTGCTGCCCTAATAAGACCTAACTTGGGCACCGCATAATTTAAAATTGGCCCATCCCTAACCATAACTGCCCCTAAATTAACCCTAAAGACCCCATCAACCATAACTGCCCTTAAATTAATCCTAAACACCCCATTAACTATAACTTCCCCTAAATTAACCACCACCTCCCCTAACTTTCAGCAGCCCAAATATTAATTTGATTAATTTGTGGACAAAGGGGGGACCAATCATCAGTGTGACTGCAGGGAGGGGCTGGGAAGCCGAGAGGGGTGGGGCTAATTGTCAGTGTGACTGCAGGGAGGGACTGGGAAGTAGTGACTGCTGTGGGGGTGTTGGATGGGCGTTTGGGGTGGCATTTTTTGGGCCACCCCCCTGAAATTTGCCCCCCAAGGCAGTTGCCTTGTCTGCCTCACAGCAGATACAGCACTGGCTCTGTGCAGGCTACTTGAGTTTCAAATCTGGACCTTGCTTTGCGTACAGGAGAATAGTCATGCTGGGACACCAAACTGGTGCCATAAAGTTGAAAGCATATAATTGGCTAAAATGTCTTTGTATGCTGTAACATTATGCATTACCCTTCACTGGAGCTAAAGGGGCCTAGCCTAAATCCTGAAAAAATGCCTAAAACCATTATCCTTCCTCTAAACTTTACAGTAAACTTTACAATGTATTCTGGTAGGTATCATTCTCCTTGCATCTGCCAAACCCAGATTCAGTTATCAGACTTCCAGAAACACATTTCCACTCCTCCAGAGTCCACTAGCTGGCTTTACAGACTAGGGTTTACAGAGGATGGTCCGAAAAAGAGAAGCAATCCGGTGAGCGCCAGTTGTGTGGAGAAAAATGCCTTGTTAATGTCAGAGGTCAGAGGAGAAAGGACAAACTGTTTCGAGGTGACAGAAAGGCAAAAACCACTCTTTATGGGCAGATGGGCTACAGCAGCAGAAGACCACACCGGGTGCCACTCTTGTCAGCTAAGAACAGGAAACTGAGGCTACAATTCGCACAGGCTCACCAGAATTGGACAATGGAAGACTGGAAGAACCTTACCTGGTCAGATGAGTCTCAAATCCAGCTGCAACATTCAAATGGCAGGGTCAGACTTTGGTGTAAACAACATAAAAGCATGCCTTGTATCCTGCCTTGTATCAACGGTTTAGGCTGCTGATGGTGGTGTAATAGTGTGAGCACATTTTATTGGCACACTACAGGCCCCTTAGTACCAAGTGAGTATCATTTAAATGTGGCAGCCTACCTGAGTATTGTTGCTGACCATGTCCATCCCTTTATGACCGCAGTGTACCCATCTTCTGATGGCTACTTCCAGCAGGATAATGCACCATGCCACAAAGCTCACATCATCTCAAACTGGTTTCTTGACAATGACAATGAGTTTTCTGTACTCCAATGGCCCCCACAGTCACCAGATCTCAATCCAATAGAGTACCTTTGGGATGTGGTGGAATGGGAGATTTGTATCATGGATGTGCACCCGACAAATCTGCAGCAACTACCTGATGCGATCATGTCCATATGGACCAAAATCTTTGAGGAATGTTTCCAGCACTTAGTAGAAAGTATGCCACAAAAAATGAAGGCAGTTCTGAAGGTAAAAGGGGGTCCAACCCAGTACTACCAAGGTGTACCTAATAAAGTGGCCAGTGAGTGTATATGTAGAGATTAGCATTGCATGATTACACATTGGTCTTTATAACCAAGTAAATTAGTCTTTGTTTGTTTTTTTAAACTACAACATCAGCTGTATGCTGTTCATTCTTACATACTGACTTTTGACATTGAAATCACAAAGACATCTCTCTTCATGGAATCTGGCCAGCAATATTTACAGTGCCTTGGGTGACCTGCTCTTGCTAGAACTGTTTGTACTTGAGTATTGTAACAGTAATTGATATATGCTAATGGCAATGTGCTGTGATAAATGAAAAACAATGCTGTTAGTAGACCTCTTTTAAAATGATATTCCAGCATGGTTTTACAGCAAAAAAGGTTTGCCATTGTGTGATTATTCAGGCTGTTTAATGTATCATATACTGCCTAAAATGCTCATTTATTTTCCATTTACAAAAGGACTAAAATAATAATTCAGACATACTCACAACATCAAAAAAATATAAAATGACATCATACTATCAAGACTTTTAGTCATAGTTTTTCCTCACTGCAGAGGTTAAATGTGAAACTTCAATGTGTTTAATAAGAAAAAATGAATTGTTTGGTATTTGGCACTTAGAGCCAATCCTATATTTGGCTCCTCCCCATCAGCCCCCCCCCTGTAACTCACATACGCACTGGCACACATTTTTTATGCACACTTTCACATTTACATTGACTTACACGCTCACACCAACAAACATGCACATGGACATACTTACTAACCTACACCCTCATGTTAACACTTATTCCCTTTCACACACTTACACATACACAATCATGCTGACACACTTACACATACACACTCATGCTCACACACACTTACACACACACACACACACATCCATGCTCACACACTCTTATACTCTTATACATTCATGCTCATATACACATTCATACTAACACACACCTGACATACAAACACATGTACACTCATATGTAATATACATGCAGTCGTGCATGCATACTCCCTACCTCACCCTCTCCCACCTTCCCTCACTCATTCCCTTACCTCAACTACAGTTCTCCCTCTGGCTGTGAGCTTTCCCTCCAAGTTATGTGACCCTGCTATGTGCCTGCCTTCCAGGTCCAAATTTGTCGGCTAAGGGCTGGTCCTTGGGCCGACCCCCTCCCCTTAGTACGTCACCTTTTTGGGGCTTGGGCTGTTTGCAAATTAGCTATTCTATAACTTTCTTCCATTAAGAGAGTTAAAAAAGTAAGGAGTGGGAAAGCCCAGCCTGCCTTGCGTGGATCTAGGGACATAGTGGGAGAGGTTGTTTTAGACGACTTGTAATCACGGCTGGACTGGGCTTGAAAAGCAGCACTGGAAACATTTTATCTCGTGGTCAAGCTCTTGTACCCACATGCACCCATCATATATACCTGAGTCACACTATTTGCCATCCAAATAACTATATATTATCCAAAAATGTATTTATTTGTCCTGATTTTGTAATTATCTCATATTTTGAATGCAGTAGCATACCTAAAGAGGGAAGATGGGGGTGGTCCGCCTTGGGTGCCACTCATCACGGGCGTGCCTGGTGGCTGTCTAACACGGGCCTGCAGCTTACTGCTGTAGTGCTTGCTCACTGTATAAGGAAACTCATACAGGGGAGCAAGAACATGGGCGGAAATAGAGTTTCCTCATACAGTTGCGTGTGAGCCACAGCAGTAAGCCACAGACTTGCGTTAGGCGGCATCAGGCCGCATAGATGTCTGCACAGCCCCCCAAATCTGCGGGAGAGTAAATGTGTGAATGAATGAGTGGGTAAATTAATGCTTGAATGAATTAAGTTATTAGTGAGTAAGTTAGGGTTTTGGGGGTCAAAAATGGCACAGGTAGGCTGATTGAGGGGCAGAGGTGGCACAGGCAGGCAGATTAGGGGAGGTCAGAGGTGGCACAGACAGGCAGCTAAAGGGGCAGAGTTGGCACAGACAGGCTGTTTCAGGGGCAGACTTGGCACTGGCAGGCTGTTTCAAGGGCAGAGTTGGCACATGCAGGCTGTTTCAAGGGCAGATGTGGCATAGGCAGACTGAGTAAGGGGCAGCGGTGGCACAGTTAGCCTGCTAAAGAAGCAGCGGTGGCACAGGCAGGCTTTTTAAGGGGCAGAGGCCTAGTACATTAATGTCTGGCTTAGTGTATAATAATAGGGGTTATGCTGCACTACCGTCAATGTCTGGCTCAGTGTATGGTGGTGGGAATTACACTGTACCATATATGTTCAGTAAATGTAATTTATTTAAATTAATAATTTCATTAGTAATGCATTTTTCCAGATTTCAATTTTTTTTCCAGTTGACATTCAGTTAAAAAATTTCTGAAATAAATATTCTTGCCAACATAATCTTTTGTGGGGGGAGTGCCACATACAGGATCTGTCCCAGGTGCCAAATACTCTAGGTACGTCCCTGTTTGAATGTAGTGTTTAGTAGCTAAAGCGACAGTCCAACCATCAGATGCACTTTAAAGCGTATGATAGCTGTGTGGTCCCTTTTGCAAATGCAGGGGGAAATTGTGCAGAATTCCTGCATATGGATATGGATCCAGAAAGAATTGCACCTGAATGCAAGAGGCTCCAATGTGCTTGAAGAGAGAATGGTTAGACGGTTGGAGGAGATTTTAAACTAGGAATGGGGGGGGGGTAAATACCGGGCTAGACAGTATAGAAAGGAAGGTGTTCCAGTTAGTAGCCAGGTGGGTGAATCTGTGGCCTTGGTTTGTACAGATAATAGGGAGAAGGGCAGAAAGCACTTGCAGCATGTGTGTTAAATGACAAGCTTAAGGTCATGTCTACAAATACTCGTAGTTTAGGGAATAAGATCAATTAACTTGTAAAAGTAGTGGCAACTGAGAATGTTGATTTAGTGGCTGTTACTGAGATATAGTATGAGAAAAAAATGACTGGGACGTAGCAATACCTGGGTACTCTTTATATAGAAAACACAAGAAGGTCAGGAAAGGGGGAGAAGTGGCCCTATATGCGAAAGATAACATAAAATCTAACCTAACACAAGTTGGCGAAGAGAACATAGAGTCAGTTTCGGTTACATTACAATTTGGTAAAATAACAGAAACTTGTGTTGGTATAATTTATAGACCCCCTGGACAAGTAGAAGTAGAGCTAGATAATCTACTGATTATTAGCTAAAATGACAAGTGAAAGGGGAAGTTATAACCGTGGGAGACTTTAATCTTCCTGATGTTTACTGGAGAACCAGTGGCTGGTTGTGCTCGGAGTGCAGATCTTCTAAACTCCATACTGGGATTATCTTTAAAACAAGAAGTTGAGGAGCCAACCTGTAAGGAAGCCATATTAGAGTTAGTGTTCACAAATGGAGATTTGTTATCAGATATTACTGAAAGTGAAAGACTGGGATGTAGTGATTATTAAGTCTTACATCTTTAGTGGGGAAATTAATGTAAACTATGTTAAAGCATAGAATTGTTGAACACCTTAAGTCACATAGGTTTCAAGATCAAAAACATGGGTTTACCTCAGGAAAATCATGCCAAACTAATCTCATTGATTTTTTTGATTGGGTGACTCAAATAATTGATCGAGGTGGTGCAGTAGACATTGTCACACATAAAAGACTTAAAGTAAATGCAATCTCTGTGTTTAGATCCCAATATTGTTAGGCAGTGGCTGAGTGACAGACAATAGTGGGTTTTAATCAATGGAGTATATTTGGAGCAAGGTCTTTTTACTAGTGGGGTATCTCAGGGATCTGTATTCAAATTTCTTGATGGAAAGGTATGTTTTTTTATGCAAAGATTTGCAACAGGGTTGATGTTCCTGGAGGGATAAGCCAAATGGCAAATTATGTAGGTAAACTGGAAAAATGTGGCAACTGGCCTTTAATGTGGATAAATGCAAAGCAATGCACCTAGGCCAGTATAGAATATTTGATACTGTCCTAACCTCAATGTGTGAGTAATTATTTCAGAGGATTTAATGCAGTAGACAATGCAGTAGAGCAGCAGGAAATGCTAGCAGAATGCTTGGTAGGGAGAGGTATTAGCAGTAGAAAGAGGGAAGTGCTCGTGCTGTTGTACAGATCACCGGTGAGACCTCACTTGGAGTATTGTGTAGAGTACTGGAGACTGTATCTCTAGAAGAAAAAAGATAAGTTAGAGATAGTTCAGAGAAGGGCTACTAAAATGATTAATGGATAACAGGATAAAAAACTTACCAGGAAAGGTTAAAGGATCTTAAAATGTATAGCCTGGAAGAAAGATGTGACGGGGAATGCTTCTTATCTGCAGTCACTTTCAATGTTTCTATGTTTCTTTATGCTTTTCCTCCTCTCCCCACCTCAAGCTGAGTTTCCTGCAGGAGATGTGTTTGGCCAAACATATCTTCCTGCACGTGATACTCGCCTCCAGTCAGCTCCAGTACTGACATGGGGAACGCTTTTAATAGTGTATATTCAAAGGAAGGTGCTACTAGTGGGTTGCCTTAGGGATTCTTGTATTAGTGATAACACAAAAGGACTTAAATGATAAGATATGTCTTACCAACAGTGTAAATATCCCTGGTGCAATAAGTGGCTAATGATGTAAGTAAATAAAGAAGAATGGTTTATAGTGTGGCAGCTGCTGCTTTAAGTTGATAATTGAAAAACAATGTACTTAGGACGTAAAAAAAAATTATAGGAAGATAAGACCAAGGATTTATTAATGTTTGAGCCTTTACATCAGGAAAAACAGTCAGACCAGACAGACTGACTTATTTTTATCTGGCTCTTGCTATGGCAAAGTAAACAATTAGGGCACAGAGATCTAAAAAGGAACAGGTAAAGCATTAAACAAAGATACACTTGCTTATTCTTGCTATGGGCAATATGATTTACAGCCTGTTAGACTTTCCATTAGAGATATTTGTGGCATTTGTGACCAAATACAACAAATCTGTGAAAGAAATATCACATCATAAAGCAATGATGTCGTTATGAAATGTATCATGCCCTTGTGTGTATTTGTGAGAAATCCATTTTTTATTCAAATAAAACATTTATTTCAATGGAAGCTCAGAAGCAGAACATAATAGGGTAACATACCCAGCGGGAACACTTTCATGCTGAATTGCATATCAAATGTCTGAAGTGCTGCGATCAAAGCATCCAAACTTCTTCAAGTATCTACCAGCCTTCTTATTTTAAATTCTAGCCTGAATTTGGTCCCTCGCCTCTTTACACAGGCATGGCTGTGCTCATTCCCCTGTGAATGGAAAGCAATAATAGTGAAATAAGTGAAATAATTTGAAAAATTGAATAAACAGTTACCTTGTGTAAAGTATGTTAATAAGTTTGTAAAATCCAACACTTGGTTGGGTGCAGTCAGATACATTTTTTGGGATGTTCTCAAAGTGACAAACAGGCCCAGACTGGTAATTTGGCACACCAGAGAAATGCCTGGTGGCCCGCTGGCAAACAGTGATCCATACTCACCTGCTCCAGTTGCAGGTTCTACAGTCTGAGGACATCATCTGCATATGCCTGGCCGCACTCTCCGTAACATGCGTCCTCTCGTATATATAGTCGTCAGCCACTCTTATTTAATTTGGCAGCAGCTGACCTTACAGGGCTACAGCCTCACCATCATACTCAGTCTAGCTATGGTTACAAACATTTATCATCATATGTGATAATGTTTACTACACTTGTCATGATTTACCATAGATTATTTATTATACATATGCTGTAATTGAGTGATAAGGCGCTCTTAACTTATTGATCTTATTGAAGGCATCGCATATAAATATACATTAATAGAAGGTAATAGTTGTGTTGGATACTCCAAGCAACATAAAGAGCTAGTTTCATTTTATCCGGACAGGAGACAAATTTTATTTTGGAGCTGGCAAGCTTATGTTTGTCAGCTGATTGCACTGTAAGAATCATTTTAGTTAATTGTCATGTTCCAATTTCTGTTTAGACCTCTATTTGGAAATTGTGCAAATGTTTTGTAACAAAATCACATCAAACATTGTATAGTACCGTGTTTCCCCGATAGTAAGACACCCCCGATTGTAAGACGTATCGGGAGTTTCAGAGGGGTCGGCTAATATAAGCCGTACCCCGAAAGTAAGACATATGTCTTACTTTCGGGGAAACACTGGGGATTTGCCGGGTCCGCCACTCTAAGGGGCCGGGAAGTCCCCACCAAGGCCGGCCTTACGTGTCTGCGGCCGCACAGGATTTAAATTAAAACATCGGGGTTTTTTTTTAACTTTATTTAACATCCTCCATGTTAAATAAAGTTAAAAAAAACTTTATTTAACATGGAGGATGTTAAATAAAGTTTTTTTAACTTTATTTAACATGGAGGATGTTAAATAAAGTTGAAAAAAAACCCCGATGTTTTTATTTAAACCCTGTGCGGCCGCAGACCCCTAAGGCCGGCCCCTTAGAGCAGGGCCGACCTTTGGGGTGTGCGACCGCACAGGGCGCCACACTCCAGGGGGTGCCAACCTGCGGCACCCGGCACCCCTCCAGAGACGGACAGTAATGTCCGCCGCTGGAGGAGCAGGCTCGCAAGGGAGCGGTATCGGAGGTCTTTAACAGACCTCCGGCTCCCTTGAGTGATTTTAAGCCGGGTTCAACCCGGCTTAAAATCACTCAAGGGAGCCGGAGGTCTGTTAATGACCTCCGATACCGCTCCCTTGTGATCTGCGCGGCAACAGCTGTTGTGCGCCGGGGTTTCTTGTCAGATCCCGGCGCACAACACTGAAGCCGCGCCCACCGCTGTCCGTGCCCTCTGACCCGGAAGGAGACAAGAACTGAAGAAGAGGAGCGAAGAGGAGGAAAAGAAGCTGAAAGAAGAAAGGAAAGGTAGGAAAGCATTAAGTGAGAGTGGATTGGTGTATATGTGTGTGGATTGGTGTATGTGTGTGTGGATTGGTGTATATGTGTGTGGATTGGTGTATATGTGTGTGGATTGGTGTATATGTGTGTGGATTGGTGTATATGTGTGTGGATTGGTATATGTGTGTGGATTAGTGTATATGTGTGTGGATTTGTGTATACGTGTGGATTGGTGTATATGTGTGTGGATTGGTATACGTGTGGATTGGTAGGTGTGTTGATTGGTAAGTGTGTGAGAGTGATGGGTGTTATGCTGTACCATTTCCAATGTCTTTTTCATGATCTAATTATGCTCTAAAAGTACATCATAACTCCCATCACTCTCAATTTTTTCCCAATATAAGACATACCCCGAAAGTAAGACATAGTGGGGCTTTTAGGGATAAAAAGAAAGTAAGACACTGTCTTACTTTCGGGGAAACACGGTATGTATGCCTTTTATCAATGCAAGCAGTACTACCTCTGTACTGGTTAATGGGCCTGGAAGGGAAAAAAAATGTAAACTCTGATTGACTTGACTTCCTTCAAATAGGAAGACTTTTCATGGTCCATCCAGACAACACACAGATTATAACTTCATAACTGCCTGAAAGAAGGGAATAAGTTACTTAGTTATACATGCCACACAGGCCCATACAAGTAGTATGTAACATAACAAATTGACTAACAGAGACAACAGGTGAGGAGGGCCCTGTTCAAACGAGTTTACAATCTAAGCGTGTTGTAAGCGTCCTTAAAGAAGTGGGTCTTGAGGAATGTTTTGAAGGAATAAAGGTACGGAGACAGATGGATAGACCGGGGGAGGGCATTCCAGAGGATAGGGGCAGCCCTTGAGAAATCTTGTAAGTGTACATGAGAGCTAGAAATCAGAGAGGATAGAAGGAGCTCATTGGATGAGCGGAGAGACCAGTTAGGAGTGTATTTAGAGATGAGTGGGGACATGTAAGGAGGGGGACCGCTGTGAAGGGCTTTGAAAGTAAGAGTGAGGATTTTGAAATGAATCCTGAAGCACACAGGCAGCCAGTGAAGAGACTGACAGAGGAGGGAGACGTTAGTAAAGCGATGTGAGAGGAAGATAAGTCTGGCAGCAGCATTCATGGTGGATTGTAGAGGAGTGAGACAGTTAAAAGGGAGACCAGCTAAGACATAGTTACAGTAATCTAGACAGGAGATAATCAGGGCATGGAAGAGGGCCTTAGTGGCATCCTGTGTTAGGAAGGGACAGATGTGGGCAATGTTTTTAAGATGGAGATGACAGTTTTTAGAGACTGAATATGGAATGTGAACGAAAGGTCGGAGTCAAGGGTACATGAGTAGACGGGGAGATGATAGCACCATTAACATTGCGGGAGATAGATGGGAGAATCTTAGCATTGGAGGGAGGGAAGATGAGGAGTTCAGTTTTGGAGAGGTTACGTTACAAGAAATGTGCAGACATCCAGGTAGAGACAGATGCAAGGCAGCTAGTTACGTGATCTAAGACAGAGGAAGAGAGATCAGGGGATGATAGATAGATCTGGGTGTCATCAGCGTACAGGTGGTATTGAAAGCTAAAGGATGAGATCAGTTTGCCAAGGGAGGAAGTGTAAAGAGAGAACAGAAGGGGTCCTAAAACTGAGCCTTGGGGTACCCCAACTGAGAGAGTGAGGGGAGAAGTGTTACTGGAGACAGAGACGGTGAAGGTACGATCAGAGAGGTAGGAAGTGAGCCAGGAGAGAGCAGTGTCACGGAGGCCAAGATCATGAAGCATTGGAAGGAGGGTGTCAAAAGCAGCAGCAAAGTCCAGTAGGATTAGCATGGAGTAGTGGCCCTTGGATTTAGCAGTGAGTAAGTCATTAGTAACTTTAGTAAGGGCAGTCTCAGTAGAGTGTCGAGGGCAGAAACCAGATTGAAGAGGGTCAAGCAGGAAGTTGGAATCTAGAAACTTAGTTAATTGGATATAAACAATTCTTTCAAGAAGCTTGCAGGTGAAAGGAAGCAGAGAGATGGGACAGTAATTGGAGAGATCAGTCGGGTCAAGGGGGGACTTTTTCAAGATAGGAGTAATTTATCCACTTTATACATGGATCCCTTGAAAGTAATTGCCCGCTGTACAAGATATAGAGGCAAAAGGTGAATATTGTTGACCTTATTTGCATGCGCCTACCCAGAATCCCTTGTGGTTGTGGCAGCACCATGAGATTTCTGAGGGAAAAACAAGCCTTCTGTAGATGAGTGTTTAATAATGCTTCTACTACCCCCTTTATTAAGCTAGGCACACTAGAAGCATACCAGGGAACTTAAAAGCTCCAGCTACCTCACTCTTCAATGATGTTGGTAGGTGAGGCTGACATTGTCAGTGGGAGGGGCTGATGACATTCTGAATGTGGCTTGGCGCAACTGCTTTACATTTGTATCGGGGTGGAGTGGGGCTTGTCTAAATTCCGCTCCGGCGACCTGGAGATTTCCACCCGTTGCCTGGAGACCTGGAAAAGCAGTGCTTTATCCAGAGTGTCCAGGTGAAATGCGAAGAGTTCTCAGGTATGACAATAAGTGTGCGACTTATTGTGTTTTCCCATAGAATCAAGAATGTTTTGGTTTATTCACTAGGAAGTCATGGTCAGTCTCGACTTTAGTCACTTTCCCCTACATGCTTACACTCTCAAAAAAAAGCAGATTAATTAACATTTGTTTGTGAGGGCATACAACTTCGTTTGACTTTGTTTTTTGTGTCAGGTTTTTATTTTTCAGTAATTCTTCTTTTTTGTTTTTATATTTGTGTATGGCCCATTTACTTGAAGCTATAATAGAAGACTAAGTTCTTCATTAATCATTAATCCTAAACTCATGGCACCCAAAGGATGTTTGGATGGCCTCATCCTCCTTACCAGGGGCATCTAGGGTTGTGGGGCGTTAAGTTGGGATTAGTTTTTTAAAAGTTTAATGTTTTCATACTTTACTCCTTCCATCCCACAGGGTAGGTATAGAGTGAGGCACATAATGGGGACTGTGCCCCTTAAAATGTAATTTCATATATTGTTACCCCAAAGATGCCCATCCAAGGAGCATTCATTTTATTATAGCCCTATCTTCCTGGGAACTGGTTTTATTTATTTTGGACCTAATTTAATGTAGTTGGGGTGTGGGATCGAATTGTAAGTAACCTCAGAACTCGCTGGGTTTTCAAGGTGAAGTTTGTGAGATGGAACAAAAGTTCCAACTCAAATTTCAAATTGAAGGTAACTCATAGGTTATGAATTTTCAAGTTGCATGTTTCTTTCATGTTGCATACACTAACATCTTTTGCATGCAAGTTGTTTTTTTAGTTTTGATAAATGCTAATGAAAGTGGGCTTTAGTGAATTTGTGAGTTAGATTTCTGTATGATTTGGGCTTTTTTAATTTGTTTTTTTTTAATTGAAAATTTTATTTGAAAAGGCCACAGCCTTTTTATTTAACAATTGTTGTCCTGTAAAACTTGAAATAATAAACATATGGAGATTCCAAGCCCCACTCCCTGCAAGGAACCTCCTACCAGTTATTGTTTCATGTAAAGAAATGAAGACACTGTAAGCTGTTAGTATGAGGAATTATGTTGAACTATAGAACTATATTTAGGTCAGAGGTTGAAACAGAAAAACAGGAAGTATAAGGCAATGCAATATTACCATAAACAAACAGTCACAGTATTTGCATAATAACGCCATAACAGTATGACCACCAATGATCATACCACCACATTAACCCCTTGGATACCTGGCAAGCTACCACCCACTACTGTGACTAATACAGCGACACCAACTCAACCTCCTAAGAGGAGGGAGGGTGGGACATACAACACCAGGTAAGGTTAAACTAAATGTCTCCTTACCCCTGTGACCACCAACCTTAAATATCCTCCTACCAAAACTCCTCCCCTAAATTCCACAATTCCCGCCTTAGCCTAGTCCTGCTCAGCACTCTGTCAGGGGCCACTCTTGCCCATTCTGGCCCCTGTGGGCTTCAATGCTAATGATAATTGGCTTTAGTGAGTTAGACTTGTGCTAGTTGGTTCCTGCAACTCACAAGTGCTTGCACTTTAGTAAACACACAAGCACTGTATTTGTTAAATAAATATTCCTTTAAATAGATTTGTTTACAACAAATTCTACTTCAATTTTAAGTACTATATTTTAAAATTAATTGTCAAAATACTTGACAGGTTTCTGTGTTACTGTTATATATTGCATATAAATGAGGTGAGTTGATGGTTTATCATTAAATTATAGTTGTTTTGATGAATTTTAGGAGATACAGCACACATATGCATCAAAGTTTTTGAGGCCTCAGAATTGTGTCTAAATAATTTAGCATATATCAAGTGGACTTATAACCAAGAAAATCATATAGACACTTTCCTGTTACATGACAACATTACACAAATCCTTTACATGTTTTAGGCACTCATGAAAGTGCTTCCTTGTAATTGTTTTAGGTGTATATATGCTTGGATCACTTCATAACCTAACCCTAAAAGTCAGTTAACATGTGTAGCCCAAGACGTAATGCAGCAAGGTTTGAATCAGAAGCATATATGCACCAGATGATTTTGCATTTTAATACCAGATTCAATGTAAATGGGAGACCTCAACAGCCTTTTATTATACATTATTATAGCATTTTGTTATATTCAACAATTACATCATTTTTGTACCCTCTAATGTACCCACACAAAGTATATATTGTTTTTTCAGGACAAGAAGGGCTTTCTTTAGATACCATTATATCATCCAATTTACAGTAATAAAATATGGTGAAACATTTTTTTCTGACTTTTATTTGTGAAATTGTTTACTCATCTACAAAAGCCAAATTCTTTTTTGTACAATGGGTTTGTCTGGTTATTTTTGGTAATAGGTCATATTTTAAGTATGCACAATTCACTTTTTCATCGTGGACCCTTGACATGTCGTCCTTATGCCCCCGTATCCTATTTGGGAAATCTTTGAACCTGGCCAATTTTACATATATATTTTATTTGAATTTTTTTTTTAACATTTTGTTGAACTGGATGTTTCCCCTGATGTTTCCTTGTTTAACTGTTTTTAATTTTTTTCTTATTTAGTTTTATTTTTTTTAATTTATTTTACTAACCACATTGTGATTTGTAAGCTGGGCTCCATTGACTTGCATGCTTGAATGTAGTACCTGTATTCAACCTGCATGGGTAGCTCAGAGTTCTTAGAAGGGTCTTGAGGGACCCTCTTGAGAACCTGTTTACTTAATAATGGGCAAGATGCAAAATCTCTTTATGCTGAGGCAATTCAGCATCACCATTTAAGATTAGGGGGTGATCGTTAATCACCTCCTAACTTCCTTTAAGCAGACGGCCAGCACCATATTTAATGTGACACACATTGACACTCTGTGGAGTGATGGGATGGGGCCCCTGCTGCAAATTTTAGTGTTGCTGAACAGTGGTACAGCAACACAGTTTGTAAGAAGAAAGTGCTCTTAGGGGGTTAAGTAAACTATCTTCCTTTACCTTGTTGATTCCTTTAAAGTATTTAAATGTTTCCATTGTATCCGCCTGTCATGTCTTTCTTCCAGGCTATATATATGTTAAGATCCTTTAATCTTTCCTGGTATCCTGTATCCTGCAATCCTTGAACCATTTTCCAAAGTATCAATATCAAATATTCTAAACACCACAATCACGCACTTATCCACAATAAACGTCAGTTGCCACAGCATTTTTCTAGTTTACCTAAATCATTTGCCTAATGTCCAATGTGGAGCAATTTCGTTGGGCCCATAGATATTGTCCCATTGGTATGTTCCAGAGTAAATACTCAGGATGGTTGCACATCCAATCAAGTAGATTATTTGGTGGATGTTGGTTTCTGATAAAGGATCTTCAAATCAAATCAAATTTTTTATCAGTTTTATCACTAGTTTTATTACTAGTTTGACAAACTATAGATATGAGAGATTATTATTCCCTGCAAAAGTAAAAATGAAAAATAAATAAAAATGTTGTGACATTTAAACATAATACTACAGCAGGCACAGCAGACAGAAGTGCGGGACTGGAACTGGCAAGGTTGATGCTGAAATAGAAGCCCACCGGCAGGGCTCACGACTGGAAGCTCACTGGCAGAGCACAGGACTGGACATGCTGCTAGAAGCCCTCAGGCTGGGCACACGACAGGAAGCCCACTTGCAGGGCACACGACAAGAAGCCCACTTGCAGGGCACACGACAAGAAGCCCACTCGCACGGCTGAAGGCAGGAGCAATACAGAATCAGGAACAAAAAGGAAGCCAGGAATAATTCAGGAACAGGACCAGGGCAAAACAGTCCTATTACTACAATGCCAAGGCCCAGTTTGCAGGAAGCTACAGCCCTTTATACTGCAGGGCAGCAGGTAACGAGGCCAGGTGACAACAAAAGGAGGAGAGCAGAAACATAGGCAGAGCGGCCACTAGAGGCTGAACTAGGAACAGTCCAAAAACCTGAATGCACAATACAGGAGCCAGGAAACCAGGGCAGAATGTCACAGTACCCCCTCTTTAAGGAGCAAACTCAGGACGCGACAAAACTTGAAACAAAAAGCGACCACACTAAAAGGAGCTGCTGAAAACAGCACACTCCAGTCCCTAATGCAGAAAAACAGACAGACAGGGCATGAACAGGTAACTAGTGAGAATTAGTACACAACATATTTTCATAAATCTGTAGGTCTTTAAGTTTCACTACAGTCCCATCAGAGGCATAGGTACAATCTGGTGGCAAAACGTGGCGCGACTCCTCTGTATGGGCTGTCATAATCTTCTCTTGGCGAGCACCAGGTTTCTTTTTCTTCTTTACCTCAGCTTTATCAGAGACCAGCACTGTGCCAAGGACAAGGGGTTTAGAAAAGGCACTAGGGGTTCTTTCAGAATCATTTTGGCTTATCAAAGAAACATGTTTAGACTCATTAGGTAGCCGTTTACATTGGAGTGACTTGTGTTCACTTAAATGTTTTTCATACTGAGCAAGATTTTCTCTACCTAAGATTGTCCCGTCAGAAGCCAAGACAAGACCTGGGGCCCCTAAAGGATGTCGTGCAGTCTGCAATTTTCCAGAGTTATTTTTTCGTTTGCTTTGAGTGATAGGAGTAGTACTCCTGACAGAACCAATCGCCATCTGGAGATCTGGAGCCTCAAAAGACATATTTTCCTCCCCTGTAAGTTCGGACACACTAGGCATTTCAAGATCATTAGGCCCAACGACAGGATTGAAAGGGTTAATGGGAGCACTGGGTTCACCCTCCTCCGATTCACCTCTAGTTTCCCCATGACTTTCATGTTCTGAGGCTTGCATATTTTGTTCATCAGCAACAGAGGACTTAGCTGGTTTAGGTGGCCTGAACCGGCAGACAGAAATCCTGTGATCTTTCCCCCCACAATAAAAGCATAAATTGCCCTCCTGTCGCTTTTGTTTTTCAGCTTTAGTGAGGGGTTCTCGTTTATAACTTTTGTTTTTAGGTTCAGACACAGCCCTGGACTTACTGGTACTAGCACACCTAGTGTTGCACTCAACCATGCACTTAACTGACTTGCACAACACCAGCATACCCTCAGCCAGCATCAATAACACCGATGGTATCCCTGCGGGCTCCTCAGTATGGCCTTGGCATTCTGTCACACACTGGGTAAGCAGGTTAGCGAGGGGCCTCGGTGCAGGGATAGCGTTGTCTGTTTGTACACCGCGATTCATGGTGCAAAGTAGACAGGCACAGCAGACAGAAGTGCGGGACTGGAACTGGCAAGGTTGATGCTGAAATAGAAGCCCACCGGCAGGGCTCACGACAGGAAGCCCACTTGCAGGGCACACGACAAGAAGCCCACTTGCAGGGCACACGACAAGAAGCCCACTTGCAGGGCACACGACAAGAAGCCCACTTGCAGGGCACACGACAAGAAGCCCACTCGCACGGCTGAAGGCAGGAGCAATACAGAATCAGGAACAAAAAGGAAGCCAGGAATAATTCAGGAACAGGACCAGGGCAAAACAGTCCTATTACTACAATGCCAAGGCCCAGTTTGCAGGAAGCTACAGCCCTTTATACTGCAGGGCAGCAGGTAACGAGGCCAGGTGACAACAAAAGGAGGAGAGCAGAAACATAGGCAGAGCGGCCACTAGAGGCTGAACTAGGAACAGTCCAAAAACCTGAATGCACAATACAGGAGCCAGGAAACCAGGGCAGAATGTCACAGTATCTTCTTAGTAAAATACTGGCATAGAAAGTAAATACCAGCATTTAAAACAACCTGGGTGTCTAGCATATATGGTTTGAAGGGGGTCAATTGAATTGGACAGTATCAAAGATGTCCCTAATAGGACATGCGCACTATGACCAGATTTGAAGAAATAGTAATACACTATACTGTACTTATTCACACAGTTCCACTTAAATTTATTATGGGACTAGCCAAATTTGCTCAGTCTATATATATATACATTTTTTTCAAAAGCATTTCTAGATAAGTAAAAGATTTTTCAAATGAAGGTCAAAAGAAATGTTTTCTTTTTAAATTTCTTGACAATTTTTATTTTTTGTAATAAATTAGGTTATATGGTCAAAATAATGTTATCTAAAGAAAGTCTGAAAAAAAACAATATATAAATGTATGTGGGTACAGTTAATGAGAAAAAAGAAAACATGGGTGGTACAGCATATACTGGGGAAGACATTGACGGTGGTACTCCTTAACTCCCATCACTATATACTGAACCAGACATTGAGGGTGGTACATCATAACTCCCACCACTATATACTCGACCAGATACATACAGTGTCACATCATAACTCCCATCATTATATACTAAGCCAGACATTGACTGTGGTACAGCATAATATATTGAGGTAGACATTAACAGTGGAACACTATAACTCCCATCAGCTCATACTGAGCCAGGCACTGATGGTGGTACACCATAACTCCCATCACACTCTCACACACTTACTCATGCTTACCCCATACCTGTATCTTTTTTCCTGCAGCTCTTCTTCCACTTTTTCCTCATGTTCTTTCTTCTCCTGCTTTCATCTGCTTCTTCTTTTGCCTCCTGCTGTTGTCTTCCATCCGTTTGGATCTGCTCCAAGAATAGTTAGGGTCGACATGTATGAAGCATATCTAAATCACTCGGTTTTCTTGACAAGCACCTCACTGATTGAACTATTGTGTAGGGTTATTTCAATCTTTCTTGAAATTAGTCAGCAAGAACACTTTATAATGCGTTGTAAGTTTGGAGAGTTAAAACCAAGACACTCCTGCAAACTTTCCTTCTAATAGTAAATATGTTTAATCATTTATTTTATAAATCTTACATTCATAGTAATAGAATATGGTTATTTAGGTAATTTAACACCTACAATGCTAAACTATTACCATGATCTCTTTTTTATAAACATGGACATAGTAGTAATGTGTCCCTAGATTCAGATTTCAAACTGATTCCTGTTCTGATCTTTGAATCTATTTTTGCTTCTAGCATGTTTGTATTTTATTTGTTTATTAGTCATTACAAAGGGATATTATATTTTAACTATGAATCACATCTTGAAGCATCTGTACCTATATGTCAAAGCTTAAACCACTAGCCAAGGAACAGTCTGTGTTCAGAGATGACAGATGGCATTATCTTAGCTGCTACTTTGTCTCTTTTATTGAAGTGACAGGTTTTACTTTATTACTAATTAGTCATTTACATACAACATTGCATGTTTTTCCAGAAAAAAGGTCAATAAAAGTTCTTTGAAACAAAAAGTTTGGTTTAAAAAGTAGCCTTCTGTGAATGTGGAAAATATGTGTTAGGACTGTAAAGGCAAAGAAATTAACATACCAGGAACTCTCCTTGTTTTGTCAGGAGACTCGCTTTTCCAGTTCTCCTGATCACTGCACTCAATCTCCAGGTCATAGGAGGACCCCCCATAATATGTATGTAGAATTAGATGCTTAATTTAGATTACTTTGCTTAACATTATTACAGAATTCTTAAACATACTTCCTCTATAAGTATGATCAGTTGTTAATCACTTTGTCAATATTAGCACATGGAAGAAAGAAATAGAACATATCCTATAGTGCAGACTATCTTAGAAGAATATATATATATATATATATATATATAAAAATTCCAAGAATAGTTGCCGACACTCATGGGACTTGGTTTCAATAAATCTCAAGAAGCTCTGTGTTACAAGTCAATGTTTCAGTCTTTTTATTTTCAGAATTTCATCAGGACATGTATATATATACTACATTATGTAACTGTGATGGTATTTGTAGGTAAGTACTCAGCTGTATTGTTTTATGCAAATCTCCCAGAGGGACCAATATGGGAAGAAGAAAAGAGAGATTTGGATACAAAGAATTATTTAATGAACATAATAAAATCAAATATCTGCTTACATTGGTAGTTAAAATATTTGTGCATCACTGCAACGCCTCTGAGATCAAATCAGGTCGATTTCTCTGTGTAGTCAGACCAATTTCCAGTGTAATGCTGTGAGGCTTTGTGCACATGCACTGATGTGTTTCATTGAGATCTGACTTATTTAAAGGGCTGTGTGCACCAGATACTGATCTGTTCTCCTGTTCCCAACCACAAACCAAAGATGCCAGCTCTGAACTCACCTGATGATACCTATCCTGTTTTGCCCTCATGTACTGAGCTTCTGGACATCCTTATTTGCCCTCATGCACCCACTTACTGTCCTTGTAGTTGTCACCACCTCCAGCTATTTGGGAGATTGTTCTTGTTTGCACATGTGTGTGGTCTTTCTCCTGCTCCTGGACTCCATGATCAATGATAAGAGACCTTGTGTTGAAAATAGCATACTCTGCAACAATATCTTGATGGTTAAAAGATAGGTATTGGTGGTGCAACCCACCAACAGGGAGCAGAGCGACAGAAGTAAATATACCCAATGGGTTATATAGAATAAATGACATAAAAAAATGACAAGAAAAAAAAAATAATAATAGTGCACTCTGTATGATAAAATATAGCATTTTTTTTTAAATGTATAAAAAAACTCACATTCTGATGAGTCAGACAAAGACTGACTCAAATCATCAAGGCCTGGTGTGATTAGGGATCACACACCAACTTTATTTGAATGGAGATATCTCCAAATGGATAAAATCACATAGAGCAGTATTGCAACACATCCAAAATGGACCAGAAACAGGTGGCTACAGTTAGCCTCTCACCTTGCCTAGAGCCTGTAACCTGGCTCCAGGGATAAAGAACACGGTACTGACTTAGGGCAGTACTCCCCCTTTAAGGTGATGGACAGCAGAGTGGATCCAGCAGAGTGTATGGAGTATATGTATATAAATATAATATAAAAGGTGATGTAACATGTAGAATAAATACTTTATTACATAAATTACAACACTATCATAAAATATACTCTATTTAAGTGTCTCTGTGAATCCTCCGATACGCGTTTCGCCCGTGGACTTCCTCAAGTCGTGACAATGCTATTCGCGTGTGTCGGTCGCGATGACGTCATAGTGCACCCATTGGTCGTTTGCCTTTTTCCTTGTCTGTTGCCTTTGTGCTCTGGGTTCCTGTGTATTGTATTTCTTTATTCCTGACCTCTGTGTACCGACCTTTGGCTATTGTTCTTTCGACTTGGATCACGTTCTGACTGCCCCGACCTCGGCTTATCCTGACTACGGTTTCCTGTACTGCTTTGTTTGCATCGAACTGTCCTACTTGCACCTGCTACCTCGTGAGTCTGCTACCATCTCTGCATCGTGGGTTCATCCCCCGGTGATATCCAAGGTCCCACACAATATATATCAACCCGCCCTGGGCAAGCAACATACATATATTCTCTAGAAATTAGGAAATAAGAATTTGGTAACGTGTTATCCTCTTTTAGGATTTGTGGATATCAATACAAACTATAGCCCAAAGTAAGATTTGGATTATTAATATTTTAACAACAAAAAAGACAAATGTTACACAGTGACACAATTACAAAAAACAAGACATAGAAAAGAAAAACAAAGCAGGCAAACCGTTCTTAAAAATAGTAGGATTTAACCCCTTAATGACAATGCTGTTTCTTTCTTGTAGTACATTTTGGTACAAAGGCTCTTTTAGTATTTTTCTAATTTACTATAAAAAATTGATAAAATATGGTGATTTTTTTGTTAAAAAAAGGACTCACTTTTCTTTGAAAAATCTTTTACTCATCTGCAAAAACTATTGAAAAAACCTGCTAAATAGATTCTACTATTTGTCCTGAGTTTAGAAATACCCAATGTTTTTTTGCTTTTTTTCTGCACCAGTAGCGTTTTGCTATTTCAGGTCTGTCATTTAATCCTCCGATCGCGGTGATTCATTGTGAATCACGGTGTTCGGGAGGTTGTGAATGGGGCATTGCAGGCTTGCCTCAATGAAGAGGCAGCCTGGAATGCCCCTCACCCGACTTGCATCGGGCTTGGAGGCGTTTAACAGACCGGTGATTTTCATCACTGGTCTGTTGTTTAAACTGGCGATTGGAAGGTCTTAAAAACTTTTTTTGGTTTCCTGGACAGCCTCACTTGAAAACGCCAAAATAACGGCAAATAACGCTACCACGTACATGTATGGGCATTGTCACGTTGCATTGTCACCCTGTACAAGTACATGGATTGTTGCTAAGGGGGTTAAACACAGGGCCCTCGCTCACAAGTTTCATCAATAAGCAGGCCTTTGGAAACTCCTTAAGTCCACATGGTTCCTTTCAATGTTGCTCCAATGTGAGTAAATCTTGGAGTTCTTTTTTGAGGTCGCTGCATTGCCCCTAAATCTGAGTCTTTTGCAAAGAAAACAGCCCCCCTGTCCACATGACCAATTACCCGTATTTCCCCATGTATAAGATGCTCCCATGTATAAGACGCATCTTAATTTTTTAAAATTACACTTCTATCATGCCCAGGTTCCAGGATGAGTGTGATGTTAGCTGTGCTGGAATCTGGGTATGCATGGGCATGATAGGAGTGCTATTGCTGTTAGCAATCATGTATATTTAATATAACAATCACACTCCTATTATGCACAAGCAGCCAACACATGCACATCACTTTCAGCCTCCCTGTGCCCTGCTCCCCCCCCATTCCTATAACTGAGGATCCTTATCAGTTGGGCCATGAATCATCACAGGGTTCCTCTGGGAAGATGATACTTCTTGCCAGAACAGATATAGAGAGCACAAAGAGCAGATACATACAGCACAAAGAAACTGATTTAAATCAACATCAGATTAACCCATTGAATGCTTACACAAAGAAATTAACTGCCATAATGCCTCTGGACTCTGGAACAATGGAAACTTCTCTGGAGTTCTCTGGAGTGGTGAATCACACTTCACTATCTGGATGGTGGATGCCAGGAAAATACTAACTACTGAAATACATGTTACCTACTGTAAAGTGTGGCTGGAGGATGGATAATAGTCTGGGGCTCATTTCAGTGTTTGGACAAGGCATAGACCCAGTAAATGATAATGTTACAGCATACAAATACATTTTTGAAAATGTTATGTTCCATCATGCCCCATCGTGCACAAAGCAAGACATGGTTTCAGAAGTATGCTGTGGAAGAACTCAAGTGCCAGCACAGAGCCCTGACCATAGCCCCACTGAATACCTTTGGGGTGAATTGAAATGCAAATTTTGATCCAGGCCTTTTCCAACATCAGCCCTTCTATGTTTTAATCATAATTTAGCTCACATCAACTCAAATAAACATAATTCCTCTACAATGTTATTATTATAAGTAAAATGATTGGGTTAAACTATTTTATAGATTTTACCGACAATTGTGAAACAAATTTAGGTGATTTTATTAAATAGTTTTTTTCTATTTAGCTTCAAATTAACAAATAAATTATGTGACAGGCTTACTGAGACAGGGCTAGTAAAGTCATATAAATCATAGAACTTTCCTGCTCCAATTCTGGGTATTGTGATGGCACAGGGTGCACTTCCTCTTAAAATAAACAACAATGTATGTTAATTATTTGTTACAAAAATTACAAGGGCCATTAAAACATTAATTCTGTGTAGTTCCTGGGATCCTGGGTATTATTATTCATTATCCACTAACTCATAGCAATTAAATTACATGGAAAAATAGAAACCTTACCACACCCTACACAAAATGAGCAGCTAAATTCTCCTCATGGTGACCTTTTTTTCTTAACCATACAAATCCCGTCATGGAGTGTTTGCAAGTCACTCTTTCCACAAAACAGACATATTTCAGCAGTCAGGCATCTTGAAGTCCTGAGGGCTGAAATTTTTTCTATATTCCCTGATCCTGTAGGGAAACATAACTGTATTTCTAATTTGTATTATATTAGGATCTGCACATGAGTAAGCCTGCACTCCTGTCAAAGGACAGCTTTCGGACACATTTGATCTTGCTTTGCCCTTTAGATGTGCAATCTCCGTGAGCAGGCTTGTCCTATTCTATTACATCTCTAAGTGACATTTTGCTTCACTGCCCTGCTCTGTTCATCCCCCAGCCCTGACAGCCCCAGCCGTAACATATACTTGGTGTCAATGTCTTCCTAATAACCCAGTACACTAAAAGAAAGTAGTAATTGTTCTTATTCTATAAGTTGCCAGTCAAATTAAGGGATAACCCAACTAACTTGACTTGACTTAACTTGCATGCGCTCACATGCTACAACTGTTAAAGCATTGCTATAGAAATTGTTAGCGAGCTAAATGTCTGGAACTCTAAAATTAGTTGCACCAAAGCTGCCTTTAATATTGATTGGACCCTGGGCAATCATTTGCTTGAGCACCGCACTCCCTGGCATGTGATCACGCCCTCCACTCCAACACCAACCCCCCCACACACAAAAAAAGTACTTGCTGCCCTGAATCTACAGATACGAGGAGACTGTTAGAGTCAGTGTAGTCTTCCCTCCTTCTGACCCTAGCGTGACTCTGGGTGAGATGTCCTCGCACCACACATTGCCACTTCCATGGTGCCTCCTCCCCAGTGAACACCCCCAGAGTCCCTTTGCCCCCTCTTTCATTGTACCACACGTCTCTTTTCCTCACTGTAGTTTGGTATAGATCAAATAAATCACATTGACACATGGCATTGCAGGTATAGATCAAATAAATAACACACAGCCCTGGCCTTGTAGGTGTAGACCAACTGAAAAGGCACATGCAAACTCATCATTGATGGTATGGATAAATTAAATAATGCATGGTAAACTTAAATTGCAGACATAGATCACAGGTCACACATCCCAAAGGTCAGCCCTGCACAAAAGGACTTACCCTGGACCCCAGATTGCATCCACAGGACCTACCCAGATTGGATGCATATGGTTCGCCATCTTTCTCCTCAAACAACTTGTCTCTGCCATATTTGTCGCCAGTTTGTCCGTGCCATCTTTGCCCCCATGCAGCTTATCAATGCCCTAAAACAGCCTCTCTGTGCTGTCTTTGCCCTAAAACAGCCGGCATGTGCCATCCTTACCCCAAAGGGTCTCCCTGTGCCATATTTGCCCTCAAACAGCCTGCCTGAGCCATATTTGCCTCCCACTTACACATCCATTCTATCACACACAAATACATAAATACATACTCATTCACAAAAACTTTCATTCACAATTACTTATTCACAAATACTTATTCATTCACTCACTCACATCTACTCATTCTTACACTTCCCTCACCCCCCTACCACAACTGCAGATTTCTTTGTAGAACTCACACAAACCCGCGTGGGTCCGCAACTTACCTCTATGTTGCTTGCACACTGTGCGGACAACTTCTCTTTTATTGGCCAGGGGAAGCATTAATGCAGCAGGGTCATGTAATGTAACGCGACCATGCTGCATTCCCACCTCCCCTGGGTGGTACAGAGAGGTAATCAGTGCCCCCCTAGAGTGGCAGGACCGGTCGCAGTTACTATGGGTTAAAGGCAAAACCAGCGCACAGGCCCACTGACCTATGTCCCTGCAGGACCCAAACCATTCCCCTACCGACCCTAAAACTTTATTGGCTGCCACCACCAAGTTTTATTTAAAGTTTTAACAATATCTAAGGAGGCTTTGGTAACCCTCTGGACTTCTAAAACTATGTAAAAATCCAACTTGATAAAAATGTTGTGTTCAAATTAGAAAAAATGGTAACATGCTATTTCTAAAAAACAAAATTCAAAATTAGAGAACAAAGACAGAACTTATTAACTATACATTTAAAATAAAGTCACAGTGCTTATACAAAAAAGTGGTAAGAGAAGACAAACCAAATTATAAGGATTAAGCACAGAAAATGTACACAAAACAAAAGTAAAATAAGCAGTGGGGATCTCGTAATATTATAGTCCCTTGTCAAAATGATATAGGAAATTCAAAGGTGGTTGTTATATGTATGTTTGTATGAATGTGACCATACATTTCTGTGTATAAGTGTATGTGAGCATTAAAGGTCCATGTAAAATGATATGCAATGTATAAGTGTATGTTGTTCTCCTGGGGAACTTCTATGCTGCTTCATGGTAAGCATAGGCTTAGCAAAACACCTTGGTATTGGTGTGTGGTGTTTACCTAATCTGGAGATATAAATTTAGCTGAACCAGACATAGGGCTTTAGACCAAACCTGCTTACACAGGGGTGACTTCACTGCCAAATGCAAAATATCATTAATCATATTTTAATTTCCTGTTGATGTTTTTTATAAACTTATCTTGTACACATAAACATATTTACTGAACATAGAAATCTATATTATTGTTTATTTAAAATTCTGCCTTCTGTAATATGTTCTGAGCACCTCTTACAAACACAGGGTTAACTGTTTTGTTAGGAGCTTTTTGTTCTCCTACAAAGTGATTGCTTGATTCTCCCCTTATATAATATTTATATTCTCTGAAAGGGAATATATTTTTGTAACATATTCCCATGCTCCCTGTGAGCAGATGCACTTCTGAAAGCATTACTGTCAGCTTGTGAGGATGTTTTCCATCAGATCTAGACATATGGTAATTAAACTTATATCAGGGAACAAGGAATAATTGTTAAGTATGTGCATAAAAACTAAATTTGTCCCTACACTTTTTGTGTGTTTCATGATGAAACACTGTTTCTCCATAGCTATATTTCTTGTATTTTATTATATGCAGGGCCGGCCTTAGGTGTTCTGGCGCCCTGTGCGGACTACTCCTCTGGCACCACCCCCATCCCAAAAAAAGAAAGGAATAACAACTTGTAACAAAACCCCAATCACTATATACTACGCCAAACATTGATGTGGTGTAGGCCTACCACTTCATTGTCTGGCTTAGTAGTAGGGATGCACCGAAACGAATTCTGGACTGAAACCGAAAGTGCAGCATTTACCTGGCCAAAACCGAATATGACCCCCCCACACACACACCATAAAAAAATCTAACACTTTTATTTAAAGTAAGTAACACACCAAAATAGGACAAAACAATTAATTAACAATATTATATATATATATATATATATATATATATATATATATATATAATTAACAGCAATCACATTCCTATCATGCCCAGGCATACCCAGATTCCAGGATGTACTCGCAGACTTGGCATGATAGGAGTATGATTACCCTATCTACCCCTTCTCACTCTCTTCTGCCCTATCTACCCCTTCTCACTCCCTTCTCCCTATCTACCCCCTTTCCCCTGTCTCACTCCCTTCTCCCTATCTACCCCCTCCTAACTATCTATCCTTTCCCTCTTTGAAGTTCACTTACCTTTCAGGAGTCCTGCGGTGGGGGTGCAAGGCCTCTGCCTCCCAGCTCTGCCACTGTATGGAACAGTATAGAATGATGGGAGTTATGATGTACTTTTAGAGCATAATTAGATCATGAAAAAGACATTGGAAATGGTACAGCATAAGACCCATCACTCTCAAACACTTACCAATCCACACGCATACCAATCCACACGCATACCATTCCACACGCATACCATTCCACACGTATACCAATCCACACGTATACACCAATCCACACGTATACCAATCCACACACATACCAATCCACACGTATACCAATCCACACGTATACCAATCCACACGTATACCAATCCACACGTATACCAATCCACACATATACCAATCCACACATATAAAAAATCCACACATATATACCAATCCACACATATATACCAATCCACACTTACCAATCCACACATATACACCAATCCACATTTACCAATCCACACACATACCAATCCACACATACTAATCCACACATACACCAATCCACACATATACCAATCCACACATACACTAATCTACACACATACCAATCCACACATATACCAATCCACTCTCACTCTCACTGAATGCTTTCCTACCTTTCCTCTTTTCTCCTTACAGCTCCTTTTCCTTCTCTTCGCTCCTCTTCTTCAGTTCTTCTGTCTTCTTCCGGGTCAGAGGGCACGGATAGCGGTTGCCGCGCGGATCACAAGGGAGCGGTATCGGAGGACTTTAACAGACCTCCGGCTCCCTTGAGTGATTTTAAGCCGGGTTCAAGGGAGATCCTTGAACCGGCTTAAAATCACTCAAGGGAGCTGGAGGTCTGTTAAAGACCTCCGATACCGCTCCCTTGCGAGCCTGCTCCTCCAGCAGCGGACACTACTGTCCTTCTCTGGAGGGTTGCCAGGTGCCCCCCTGATGAGCGGCACCCGGTGCGGAACGCCCCCCCCCCGCTAGGCGGCAGCGGTACGCTACGGTGACGTCGGACCCCGCGGCGGCGGTGGTGGCGTCGGACCGTGCGGCAGCGCCCCCTGGAGTGTGGCGCCCTGTGCGGTCGCACAGGTCGCACACCCCAAAGGTCGGCCCTGATTATATGTTTTTGTTACAAATTGTATTTTCTTATTATTATACCTGTGCCATCAAAACCCTTTGCAGCACTGATTCTTGACAAAACAATAAAAGGAAGAATAGAAAACAAAGTGTGCTTAAATAGCAAACCAGGAAAACTGTTATTATAAAGGACATATTGCCATAGAGCGGAGGTCCCCAACCTTTTTGGCACCAGGGACTGGTTTTGTGGAAGACAATTTTTCCACGGACTGCGATGCGATGCACATGTAAGTTTTACAGTAGTCAGTAGTCCCCTTAAATGGCACTCTGCCTCCTGATATGCTTTATACTCCCCTGATATGACACTCTGCTCCCCTGATATGACACTTAGCCTCCAGATATGCCACTCTGCTTCCCTAGATATGCCACCCTGTACCCTGATATGCTTTAGCACCCTCAGATATGCCACTCTGTCCCCCAGATATGCCACTCTGCACCCCTAGATATGCTTCACGCAGACTTTCTCCAGGTACCAGAGAAGAGGATACAGGTCCCCTGCAGGGGGATCCTCATCTCTGGCAGCCGGGGCAAGTCTGTGCGATGCGCTCAGACAACCTCCACTGCTGCTCGGGCTTCTATGGTGGGGCACTGGAAGGTCATGTATAGTAAAAAGCAGGAAGATAAACATAGTGTACAGAGCAAAAGTATAATGAAAACTATAACAAATGTATTGCATACAATAAGCCCATAAAAACAGCACAGAGAGTCCAGCTCTCTTGCAAATGGCTTAGAGCGGGGTTTACCGTAAAGCCCTGCGTGGGACTGTTTTTTTAATCCCGCTCCCGCTGATTTTGTGTCCAATCCCGCCCGCTTCCGCCACATATATGGTCAATGCCGCCTGCTCCCGCCACATATGTGGTCAATCACGCCCACCCCCTTACCTGAACTGCAGATTTCTTTGCTTAGCTCCCTCAAAGCGTCTCTTTTCTTGTTCCTACCAGGAACACAACGGAGTCATGGGAAGTGACGTAAAATCACGTGACTCCGCTGGGTTCCTGAGCCGAACAAAAGAAGAGACATTGTGAGGGAGCAGTGGAAAGGCAGCCTTGCTGGACTGGGTACAGTGTCTGACCGCCAGCTCCCACCTGCAACAGCAGCAAGACTGCCCGGGCCCGCAAGTTTTTTGGCAGGTTCTGCATCCCAATGCAGTCCCCCAGTTTACCGGTTATGAAGGTTTTGTGACAGAATTGCCTGGTATTTGGAACTGTTCCCTCCACACATAACACATTTTGGGGGACTTGATGTTTGTTTTTGCAAACTTCAGCCAGGCTTGGATGTTTTTCTTTGTAAGAAAAGGCTTCCAGCTTGCCACCCTACCCCATTGCCCATTCATATGAAGAATACAGGAGATTGTTCTCCTACACATGTAGCACACAGCCAGTACTTTCCAGAAATTCCTGCAGTTCCTTTAATGCTGCAGTAGGCCTCTTGTAAGCCTCTCTGACCAGTTTTCTTCAATTTTGGTGGAAAGTCCAGTTCTTGGTAATGTTGTGCCATATTTTCTCCATTTGATGATGACTGTCTTCACTGTGTTCCATGATATATCTAATGCTTTGGAAATTATTTTGTACCCTTCTCCTAACTATCTTTCAACACTGAGATCCCTCTGATGCTTAGAAGCTCTCTGCGGACCATGGCTTTTGCTCTGAGATGCAACTAAGCAAATGTCCGGTAAATCCTACTAGAACAGCTGAACTTTATTTGTGATTAATCTGAGTCACTTTAAATGGTGGCAGGTGTGTAATGACTTGACATGAGTTTGAATGTGATTGGTTAATTCTGAACACAGCCCCAGTTATAAGAGGCTGTGCATACTTATGCAACCAGGTTATTGTGAGGTCCTCCCCCCTAAAAGATTTCAGTTTGTTTTGCAATTGAATTGTTCACGTTATAGGTCACATTAAAGGTTGAAAAAGTTCTGACATGATTCATCTTTGTCTCATTCTTTAACATCACCTGGCATTTTAACAGCGGTGTGTAGACTTTTTATATCCACTGTATATATATATATAATTTGTATTTTACTCAGTGAAATAAGTATTTCATCCCCTATCAATCAGCAATATGTCTGGCTCCCAGGTGTCTTTTATAGAGGTAACAAGCCGAGATTAGGAGCACTTTCTTAAAGAGAGTGCTCCTAATCTCAGCTTTTTACCTCTATAAAAGACACCTGTCCACAGAAGCAATCAATCAGATTCCAAACTCTCCACCATGGCCAAGACCAAAGAGCTGTCCGAGGATTTTGGGGGCAAGATTGTAGACCTATACAAGGCTGGAATGGGCTACAAGACCATCCCCAAGCTGCTTGGTGAGAAGGTGACAACAGTTGGTGCGATTATTCGCAAATGGAAGAAACAAAATAACTGTCAATCTCTCTCTGTCTGGGGCTCCATGCAAGATCTCACCTTGTGGAGTTTCAATGATCCCAGGCAACTGGGACCATAGCCACCAAGAAAAGAATTGGTAACACACTATGCCGTGAAGGACTGAAATCCTGCAGTGCCCGCAAGGTCCCCCTGCTCAAGAAAGCACATGTACAGGCCCATTTGAAGTTTGCCAATGAACATCTGAATGATTCAGGGGATCCCTGGGGGAAAGTGTTGTGGTCAGATGACACCAACATCGAGCTATTTGGCATCAACTCAACTTGCCGTGTTTGGAGGAGGAGGAATGCTGCCTATGACCCCAAGAACACCATCCCCACTGTCATACATGGAGGTGGAAACATTATGTTTTGGGGGTGTTCTGCTAAGGGGACAGGACAGCTTCACGGCATCAAAGGGACGATGGAAGGGGCCATGTACTGTCAAATCTTGGGTGAGAACCTCCTTCCCTCAGCCAGGGCATTGAAAATGGGTCATGGATGGGTATTCCAGCATTGCCCCCCCCGGCCCAGCCCGCCCCTGGCTATCATCCTAGTGTCACCTTTGACTCCAGTGTCACCTTTGACTCCAACCTCTTGTTCACCCCCCATATTCTGTCTGTCTCTAAAAACTGCTGTCTCCATCTCAAAAACATTGCCCACATCTGTCCTTCCTAACACAATATGCTACTAAGGCTCTAACACCTCTCCCCTCTCTCAGTCTCTTTACTGGCTGCCTGTGCATTTCAGGTTTCTTTCAAAATCCTGATTCTTACTTTCAAAGGCCCCAGGTCTCTGCATAAGTTTTGTCATATAATATATATACTGAATCTATAGTTGTTTATATAAATGTGTTACAGGAAACAAGTGGAGTTTGAATGATACCTTTATTGGCTAATTGAGTAAATATAGATTGCAAGCTTTCAAGACCTCTAAGGTCCCTTCATCAGGCATGTTATACAAAAATGTGAAAAACCTCTCTTTAAGTATCAGTCAAATAACATGGTTAAGAGTGGGAAGCAGATAACATCAAAATGTCTTTTATCAGTCAATAGTGTAAAAATCAGAGGTGGATTGGAGTCGTAAAAGGAAGTGTCAGGAGGTATTCTCAACTCTAATGGGGTCAGCTTGTGTGCCTGTCTGGTTTGTTAATCTACAAAGTGATAATGGGATACAAATTCCCTATCCCGGTTGAGGTCAGCATTTAAAGAGGTAAATTTTTTTTTCTCCCTCTGAGTTTTGAACAGTCCCATTAATACAGCCAGTCTGATGTCTCTGATACTGTGTCTGTTTTAGCAAAAATGTTCTCCCACTGGTGTCTCTGCTCTCTTGTTGTTGATGTTAAACCTTTTATGCAATGGCTGGCTTGTTTCACCCACATAGAGGGCTGTTGGAAACTTTGCACACATTGGCACCATTGGTCTTATGGTGTGTATTTGAATTTGGTATAGGCACCATGTCCACAGTTGGAGGTGTGTGCATGTTTTACACATTCCTTCTAAGCAGGGCAAAGTGCCATTTTGTTTGTGGACTTGTTCAGGGCACTCCTGCTTATCAGTTGTTTAAGATTGGGGGGCTGTCTGAAGTATAGGGGAGGTATCGATACAGTATCGAGGCATGTAGCAACACAACCCCCCGACCCCCGATCGCCTTGTGATTGCTCCGAGGAGCAACCACAAGTGCCATCCTGTGAATGACGTTGCCGTCATTCACAGGATGGCATTAACAATAGATCTTAGTTCACAGAGGGTCTATCCAGACCCTCTTGAGAACTCTCGAGCTCCTCCTGCAGGTTGAATGCAGGTACTGCATCCAACCATGCAAGGTCAATGGAGCCCAGCTCACTATTGAGAGTGATTAGTAATTAAAAAAAAAAAAAAAAAATTGGTCAAAAATGTTTAAAAAAAAATTAAAAAAATATGGTAACATGTAAAAATCCCCACTGTCACCAAAGAAAAAAAAAAAAAAAAAGTTTAATAAGTCTTAAAATTCTTTATCTTTACAAAAATTCCAGCATGGAAAGAGTTAAAATATTGGCATTACAAATGCCCATAGGGTGTCTAGTATTAAAAAATATATGATTTGATGGGGTAAATTGAATTGGCCGGGTTCAAAGATGTCCCAAATATGGGACATGGGGTAGATGTCTAAATGGCAAAAAATACACACCTCACAAAGGCGGCATTTTACTTCCCAAATAACCCTACAAACCCATGCATGGGGGGTATCACTGCGCTCAGGAGATGTTACTGAACACATATTGGGGTGTTGTTTGACACGGACATATACCAGGAGCGATAGATTTATACCTGAAGTACAACACGTGTGAAAAAAATACAAAAAAAAATTACTACCATAAAGTTTCACTAAGGGTGGTGGTAAAATTAGTGCATGGAAAGGGTTAAAATACCAGCATTTCAGATGCCTTGGGGTGTCTAGTTTTTAAAAATATATGACTTGATGGGGTAAATTGCATTATCCGGCTTCAAAGATACCCGAAATGGCACATGGGGGGAAGAATTACCAGATTTGGAAAAAATGGTTTTGAAATGGCAAAACGCTACCTGTACTTATTGCCCCATAACGTGCAGAAAAAAGCAAAAAACATAAAAACATTGGGTATTTCTAAACTCAGGACAAATAGTAGAATCTATTTAGCAGGTTTTTTCATTTGTTTTTGCAGATAAGTAAAAGTTTTCTGTTTAAAAAGTGAGAAAAAGTAATTTTTTAACAAAAATCATTTTTTTATAGTAAATTAGATGATATGATAAAATGAATGGTATCTAAAGAAAGCCCTGTTTGTCCTGGAAAAAACAATATATAATATGTGTGGGAGCATGAAATGAGAAAGAAGAAAATTACATCTAAACAGTAACACTGAAAAACGTTAAAAGAGCCATTGTCCCGCAATATACTACAAGTAAAAACCCCTATTGTCCTTAAGGGGTTAATGCAGCAAGAGACCTGATTCATCTTTACTGAAGGACTCTTAGTACTCCTTCACTCCTTTTTTCATTCTTTTTCTGTTCTTTTGTGTGTCTTTTTTGAATTTGGACACCATACAGTGTACCTCTTTATGAAACTCTTGGTATATAATAAAACTGTGATTTAATTTAAGTCCCGGGCAGGGGCGCAGAGCGGTCGCTCGTGAAGTTTTCAGCAACCGCTCGGCGCCCCTCACTCTCCGTGACTCCGTCGTGGTGCCGGCGTTTCAGCTGTGAAGCGTGCACCGCGGCAGAGCGGGAAGACGGACGCCTCCCGCTCCCACCACAGGACTCCGGCTGCCGGGAACAAGGTATGTAAGGATAGGGAGAGGGGGTAAATAGTAAGACTTGTAACTGATATGTTTTTGGCTAGTCAATACTGTTAAAAAATGTGATTCGATCTTCAAATAGATATTACATATAGATAGCACATAATACTGGGTGCCCGCTTACTCACCCACTTTTTTTTTATTATTAATAATCTCCACTTTAATTGAAAGCACAGATAGATATATAGGATCGCAACAATTGATTCTTCACAGTGCTAAGAATATTGCATAGCCCTGTGATGCTCCCAACAAACCATTCAACTAAAATTAGAATTGGTCCTATAAGACATACTGAATGATGATTAATTCAGTGCTGGATAAATCACAAGGAGAAAAGAGAATGAATTTAAAGTCCATGCAATCCTCTTAAAGCTTTTTATTCCAATTTGCATCATAGATGAAGCTTTATAACAGCTGTCTGTGCTAGATTAAAAAAACAACAAAAAAAAGACTGAAAAGGAGACTATGTAAACTGGTGGATGGTTTTACAATTGTATCCATTTAAATTATGTTTTATGTAAGGGATCATTTATTGTGGTATTTCTTCACATGCATGTATGTATTCAATATAGATGGATGAGTATATTCATTAGTCATGAGGAAAAAAAAACATGAAAGAGAAAATGTTTAAAGGGTATGTTTCCTTTTTTTATTCAAGTTCCATGTAAAACATAAATGGCATTTGTCCAAAACGATTATTGCAATACAATTAAACACAGGTATATAGCACAATGGAAGGCATTGTGCAATTTGTCATCACAAACTGCTTCAGCCCCCTGATTAAACAAAATTAAACCTTAGAGCTATTTTTTTTCTATAGTCATACATCACACAGGCGGATGATTATGAGGCTGTGCCGGTCCTGGAACATCAAAGAGGTCAGCCTGCTGTCATTATCTCTTATAGTTTTCAGGTGATAAAAGAAATACCAAAACCTATCCCTGAGATGCATGAGTGGTGGTGGACTGCAAGTTCTGCTGGCTATGCTATTCACTTACGCTTACAAACTCTTACTTTTTCCAAGTTCTTCAAAACAAAAGGGGGGTTAAATTCTAATTAAGAAAGTTGCTGCTTAGCTTTGTATCTCCATGGGAATGGGCAGCTGATTCTAATTCCTTCTGGAAAGGACTGATAAGCAGATTGCTGCTAGACTGTTCACTGCTTCAAAGGATAGCCATCCCTTCTAATCTTTTTCTCATTGAACGGATAGCTGGGTATTCATTAACTGAATTAATATTTGTATTCCATATGCCTAGCTTAGTGATTTCAGAGTAATTTGGGCTAAAATACAGATCAGAATACAAAATTCACATTAAAATGTGAAATTGTGACCTGTTTTGTGGTTAACTTAACATGCCATTATTTGTATGCAGTCAACAACCCGAGTAAGCATATATTGCACTGTATTGAACACTTTTACAGAATAAAATATTCTGTCTATAAGTCTATTTTCATCGAAACAATCAAACAAACGAAGCAGTGCAGTCACCATAGCAATAAATGGAACATTCCATTTGAGTGTTACACCTTTACCACTTTGCACCAGACTTGCTCTTAGTACATACAGGAACATACAGTATCATATGTTACTCCATGCTGTGAGAAAAAGATAGGCAGACCGAATTTGAACACCATGATAAATCCAACATAGAGGTGCCCTGTCTTAAAATATGGATGCTAACTAAAATACCACAGATATGTCCATGTCAGGATTCTGCTAATACACAAAAAAACATACTTTAACGACACTGTTAAAGAAACACATGTAGTAATCATTATTTTCTGAAACCACACAATATATATATAACTTGTAGTTTTTTTAAATGTGCATTTTTACAACCTTATTTTTCTTCCTATTCATTATTCTAATGCACAAACTAGAGCTGAAACAACGAATCGATAAAATCGATAATAATCGATAACGGAAATCATCGATAACGATTTCCGTTATCGATTAATCGAGTGATCAATTCGTTGTTGGAGCACTCGGCTCCTTTTACTTACCTCCGCGAGCGTTCCCCGCTTCTGCTACACGCTCTGCAGTCTCCGCCTTCTTTTAGCTACGTGACGGATGTGACGCGTTCCGGAGGTAAGTATTCTTCATGTCTATGTGCACGGATCGCACAGAGCCACTCGCACAGAGCGAATCGCTCTGTGCGAATGGAGCCACTCGCACAGAGCGGTTCGCTCTGTGCGAGTGGCTCCACTCGCACAGAGCGGTTCGCTCTGTGCGAGTGGCTCCATTCGCACAGAGCGGTTCGCTCTGTGCGAGTGGCTCCATTCGCACAGAGCGGTTCGCTCTGTGCGAGTGGCTCCATTCGCACAGAGCGGTTCGCTCTGTGCGAGTGGCTCCATTCGCACAGAGCGGTTCGCTCTGTGCGAGTGGCTCCATTCGCACAGAGCGGTTCGCTCTGTGCGAATGGAGCCACTCGCACAGAGCGAACCGCTCTGTGCGAATGGAGCCACTCGCACAGAGCGAACCGCTCTGTGCGAGTGGCTCCATTCGCACAGAGCGGTTCGTGAGTGTGGGTGCAGGGCAGAGTGGGGGTGGGGGTGCAGGGCAGAGTGGGGGTGGGGGTGCAGGGCAGAGTGGGGGTGGGGGGTGCAGGGCAGGAGACTGGGTGCAGGGCAGAGTGGGGGTGGGGATGCAGGGTGTGAGTGTGGGTGCAGAGCAGAGTGGGAGACTGGGTGCAGGGCAGAGTGGGGGTGGGGATGCAGGGCAGGGTGTGAGTGTGGGTGCAGGGCAGAGTGGGTGCAGGGCAGAGTGTGAGTGTGGGGGCAGGGCAGAATGTGGGGGCAGGGCTGGGTGCAGGGCAGAGTTAGAGACTGGGTGCAGGGGCACAGTGCAAAGTGCTGGGTGCAAAGTGCCAGTGCTGGGTGCAAAGTGCCAGGGCTGGGTGCAAAGTGCTGGGTGCAAAGTGCCAGGGCTGGGTGCAAAGTGCAAAGTGCTGGTGCAAAGTGCTGAATGCTGGGTGCAAAGTGCTGGATGCAAAGTGCCAGGGCTGGGGCAAAGTGCTGGGTGCAAAGTGCTGGGTGCAAAGTGCCAGGGCTGGGTGCAAAGTGCTGGGTGCAAAGTGCTGGGTGCAAAGTGCTGGGTGCAAAGTGCAAAGTGCTGGGGCAAAGTTTCTTGAACAGTAATAGTCCACCTCTTTTCAGAATGTTTGGGGTTATTTTGTTTCATAAATATTGTGTTTGGGTTCTTGTACTTTGAAAATATTGTTTTTTATTACATCATAACAAAATAAGAATGTTAATGTAAATTTTAAGTTGTTTTTTAACATCCAGTTCATTAAATTCTTTTAAATAAACGAAAAATTTGCATATTGTTTTTTTTTATCCGATTAATCGATTAATCGAAAAAATAATCGGCCGATTAATCGATTATTAAAATAATCGTTAGTTGCAGCCCTAGCACAAACCCTTTGTTACCATGATAACCCAGTTATTACAACTACATTAGTCTGGCAGCACAATGTTTATTCATGAGGATTCAATTACCCAACCTTCTAGGTTCTACAGTTTAATCCCATATATTCTAAACTGCAAATTGTTAATATACCCTCATACAGAGATTGTAGACTCACTAAGTATTTACAACACTGGCAGGTTTTAGCAAATTAGATATTGCCTTGAAAGCAACTAGAAGTTTTTCTTTTGCATTGAGTGGTGTCCATTTATAAAAAAACATTAACGCCTTAAAGACCAGGCTGCTTTTTACTTTTTGTACCCTTTGGGACTAAGGCAGCTTTTGCAGTGCTCCTGTTTCTCCTCACCCATTTAGTGTACCCACACAAGTTATATATTGGGGTTTTTTTCAGGACAAGAAGGGCTTTCTTCAGATACCATTTTTGATCTAATTTCCTATTAAAAAATAATAATAAAATATGATGAAAAATTGAGAAAAAACACTTTTTCTCACTTTTATGTGAAAAATCTTTAACTCATCCTAAAAAGTTAATGAAAAAAACTGCTAAATAGATTCTACTATTTGTCCTGAGTTTTGAAATACCCAATGTTTTTATTAGACTTTGGGTGCCGACCAACTCTATGTGTTCGTCTTCGTTCCTGTGTTTGGTTCGGGCAAATATTCATGTACATTCTTCGTGTTCGTTTTTTTCTTAGTTTTTTTCCGTTTTTTTAGAGAAGGGGTTAATACGGGGTTAAGGCGGTACGCACTACGTAGCAGCTTTAGCGCCAGGATTTTAAATGTCTGTACGAGCAACTCTATTGGTCGCCAGCAGGGGCCTCCTCTGCAATCAACCAATGAAGTGCACCTGTACTTCATTGGCTGATGGCAGACGAGCCCCCTGCTCGCGACCAATAGAGTCGCTCGTGTAGAGTTTTAAAATCCTGGTACCGCAACTTGGCTCCAAGAGTTAAAAGTCCATATGAACGACCAATAGAGTCCCTCATACGTACCTTTAACTCTTGGAGCGGGGAGACCATGGTCTCCCCAGGCCAAGTTGCGACGTCAGGAGTTAAAGGAGAGAGAAGTTAAAAGGTCTCTTTATAATTATCCTTTGCACATACCCACAGGACACACAATAAACTTTACCCCAACATTAGAGACAAACATATGAAACAAACTTTAAGTTTGATTTAAAAGAAGGATCCCTAAGTATCAAGTTTCAGTCTCCCTAATTCATCCCTTGTATTAGTAATTGAGGTAAGGAACCTATGTTCATTCATTATCAATATCTCATATGTTCTGGTCTAAAGCAATAGACTAACACTTTGGTTTCCTTTGGCTGCAATGTTAATGTATTCAGTACAACAGTCAAGAGACTAATTAGATTATTTAATTCTGGCAGGGCTATCTTGATTTCCCTACAAAGAAGCTGCTTTCCAGCGGTAAAACGCGTGAGGTTCTGTTTCTTCATATCTAAACCCAGACTCACAATTGCTAAATCATTGCATACTATTTTATATGTTATATGTATTTCAACATTATATATTCACCACACATGTATGTAATTTTATGTTTAATGTGTTCTGGAGTCACTTGAGCAAAAAAATTTGGTATAGTCCTTCCCAGTTGTATACATATATATCTATAGATATATATTTTAGTTCTTACCCATAGCGCTCCCACCTCTATCCTATTAGATGAGGAAGGGATCAGGTTGATTAGAAGACGAAGAGTGTTCGTGTTGCGTGTCTTCATGTATGTTTTGCCGCCGCCTCCGCCATGTTCGTACGTTTGTTTTCGGATTCGCCCGAATAAGAATGCTTTTTTTCTGCAAGTTATTGTGCAATAAGTATAAGTAGCAAGTAAATAACAATGAGTGCTGATAAGCGCAGTGTTTTAACTGGTTTGTGAATATAACTACACAATAAATATTTGGCGAGTGCAGCACACAAAAGAGACAGTCTTCACAAATGCTCACAAAAACATAGAATACAAAACAAAGTGGCGCACATTTATGTGGAGAATATAAAATATACTTCCCACTTTCAAAAGAAATTCACAAGTGTCTTTAAGCAATCCCTGCTCAGAGGATAGTTACTCAGGAGATCTTTCCTTAATGGGCACCTCTATCCAGGAAGTGACATTTTTGATTGAAGAAGATACTTAAATATATAGGAAGACAGACAGCAGCATATTGAGTATAGCAGCACTTTAATATATAAAAAATAAATAACATCCACTCTTACATTAAATGAAATGGAGTCCACTATCCACAGTCAGCATCCTAGGAGTGAAGTCTTTCACCCCGATGTAGTGTATGAACAACACTTCCTCGTTCAGCTTGCTAACTCCTCCTCCTCCTCCTCCTCCTCCGTTGTGTGACGTGGCCTAAGAGCGTGATAACGTTTTGCTATTTCAAAACCGTTTTTTTTTTAAATCGGGTCATTCTGCCCCATGTGCTATTTCAGATATCTTTGAAGCTGGCCAATGTAATTTACCCCATCAAACCATATATTTTTGAAGACTAGACACCCCAGGGTATTTCAAATGCTGATATTTTAACCCTTTCAATGCACTAATTTTTACTACCCTTTGTGGTAGTAATTTATTTTGTGTTTTTTAATCACAAAAATTGTGTTTCGGGAATGAATTTACAGCTTCTGGTGTATGTCACTTTCAAACAAGACCCCAATATGTGTTCAGCAACATCTCCCGAGTACAGTGTTCTTCAGACAGCTTTTGTGAGAGTTGGAAGAGCTGGAATGTAAGAGAGAAATGCAAAACAGGAAATTAATTGATAATGACTTCATAGCAAAGAGCTAAATTAATCTGATTTAGTATTTTGATGTGTCTAAACAACGTTGGTGTAAATGGTAACCCAGATAAATACTGCTGCACAATGTCTGTCCTATCTTTAAATATGTTAACAATATAGAATAATCATAGCTTTAATCTATATTTACATACATTTGCATTACATTTATTTATATAGTATTAGTAGATTCTGTAGCACTGTTACAATAGGAAGCAGTATAATAATGTAAAATCACACACACATTAATATATACTTGGATGGCTTGATTAGGATGCTGGCTGAGTGTTAGGAGGAAAGGTTGTATGCTTTTAAAAAGTGGGTTTTTAAAAAGCTTCTGAAATTCGAGGGAGAAAATCTGCCGGAATAGGGTAGAGAATTCCAGAGAACGGTTACAGCACGTGTGAAATCTTGTTAGTAGAAGAGACACAAGTCAGGCGAGAATGCAGAGGGTGGTTAGGGATTTATTGAAATAAGAAGATAGAGTTGTTGGGGTGCAGAGCTGTTAGGGGCTCTATAGGTCAGAGTCAGAAGCTTGATTCTGGAGGGTATATGGGCCCAATAGAGAGATTCACACTGTGGAGCAGAACATGAGGAATAGTGAAAAAGGAAGATTAGTCTAGGCAGAGCCGGCCTTAGGTGTTCCGGCGCCCTGTGCGAACTACTCCTCTGGCGCCCCCCCCTCTGCCCCTTCAAACTACCCCCCCTGTGCCTTCAAACTACCCCCCCCTGTGCCTTCAAACTACCCCCCCTGTGCCTTCAAACTACCCCCCCTGCCCCTTCAAACTACCCCCCTATGCCCCTTCAAACTACTCCCCTCTGCCCCTTCAAACTACCCCCCCTCTGCCCCTTCAAACTACCCCCCCTCTGCCCCTTCAAACTACCCCCCCTCTGCCCCTTCAAACTTACCTTGAGGAGTCCTGCCGGCATTTCATGTTGAGCGCCGGCACCGCGACGGAGAGTAAGGGGCGTCGAGCGGTTGCTGAGAACTTCACGAGCAACCGCTCGGCGCCCCTGCCCGGGACATAAATGAAAACATTGTTGTTTTTTTTTGTTGTTGGTTTTTTTAACTTTATTTAACATCCTCCATGTTAAATAGAAACATAGAAACATAGAAAGTGACGGCAGATAAGAGCCAGAAGGCCCATCCAGTCTGCCCAACCTCTGAGTACTCTCCTTTAGTACTTGCCCTTATCCTATATCTAGCTTGGCATTATGCCTATCCCATGCTTGCTTAAATGACTTTACTGTATTAACATCTACCACTTCCACTGGGAGGCTATTCCATGCGTCCACTACCCTTTCCGTAAAGTAATATTTTCTGATGTTACCATTAAACCTTTGCCCCTCTAGTTTATGCTTGTGTCCTCTTGTTGTGGTTTTATTTCTTCTTTTAAATAAACTTTCTTCCTTTACTTTGTTGATTCCCTTTAAGTATTTAAATGTTTCTATCATATCCCCCCTGTCCCGTCTTTTTTCCAGGCTATATAGGTTAAGATCCTTTAACCTGTCCGGGTAAGGTTTATTTTGTAATTCATAAACCATTTTAGTAGCCCTTCTCTGCACTTTCTCCAACATATCTATATCCTTCTGGAGATATGGTCTCCAGTACTGTACACAATACTCCAAGTGAGGTCTCACCAGTGATCTGTACAGCGGCATGAGCACTTCCCTCTTTCTACTGCTAATACCTCTCGCTATACAACCAAGCATTCTGCTAGCATTACCTGCTGCTCTACTGCATTGTCTACCTACCTTTAAATCCTCAGAAATAATTACCCCTAAATCCCTTTCCTCACACGTTGAGGTTAGGACAGTACCAAATAGTCTATACTCTGCCCTTGGGTTTTTATGCCCCAGGTGCATTACTTTGCATTTATCCACGTTAAATGCCAATTGCCACAGCTCTGACCATTTTTCCAGCTTACCTAGATCGTTTGCCATTTGGCTTCTTCCTCCAGGAACATCAACCCTGTTGCAAATTTTTGTGTCGTCGGCAAATAAACATACCTTTCCATCAACACCATCTGCAATATCACTAATGAAAATATTAAAGAGAATGGGTCCAAGTACAGATCCCTGAGGTATCCCACTGGTAACAAGACCTTGTTCTGAATATACGCCATTGACTACAACCCTCTGTTTTCTGTCACTCAGCCACTCCTTAATCCATTCAACAACATTGGGATCTAAACCCAGAGATTGCAGTTTATTTATAAGTCTTCTATGTGGGACAGTGTCAAAGGCCTTACTGAAATCCAGATACGCAATGTCTACTGCACCACCTTGATCAATTACTTTAGTCACCCAATCAAAAAAATCAATAAGATTTGTTTGGCAAGATCTTCCTGAGGAAAACCCATGTTGTTTTTGATCTTGAAAGCCATGTGACTTCAGATGTTCAACAATCCTTTCCTTTAACATGGTTTCCATTAATTTTCCCACTACAGATGTAAGACTAACTGGCCTGTAGTTGCCCGACTCCTCCCTACTGCCGTTTTTGTGTATAGGCACAACATTCGCTACTTTCCAATCCCCAGGGACAACTCCCGTTACCAATGATTCGTTAAATATATCAGTTAACGGTTTTGCTAGTACACCCCCAAGCTCTTTTAATAACTTGGGGTGTATCCCATCAGGCCCCATCGACTTATTTGTCTTTACCTTAGACAACTGAAGTAAAACCTCCGCCTCGATAAACTCACATATTTCAAATGATTCAGTCTTTTTTCCCAACTGAGGTCCCATTCCATCATTCTCATCTGTAAAAACTGAACAGAAATATTCGTTGAGGCAGTCAGCTAAACCTTTATCCTCTTCTACATATATGCCTTTTGTTTTTAGTCTAACTAATCCTTGTTTAACTTTCCTTTTCTCATTTATATATCTAAAAAATGTTTTATCTCCATTTTTTACTGATAGGGCAATTCGCTCTTCTGCCTGTGATTTGGCAGTTTTTATAACTTTCTTTGCCTCTTTCTGCCTAATTTTATAGATCTGTCTATCTTCCTCACTTTGGGTATTTTTGTATCTACTAAAGGCTAACTTCTTGTCTTTCACGATTTTGGCCACTTCTGCAGAGTACCACAGCGGTTTCCTTAATTTTTTACTCTTACTGACCAGCCTAATACAATTTTCTGTTATCTTCCATAAAACAGCTTTTACAAAATCCCATTTCTCCTGAACACCATTTAAATTGTGCCAGTCTGATAATGACTCCTCTATACATTTTCTCATTTTAGAAAAGTCAGCTTTTCTAAAATCTAAAACTTTTGTTTTTGTGTGGTGTGACTCAGTCACTGTTCGTATATTAAACCACACAGACTGATGATCACTAGATCCCAAACTTTCACCTACAGAAATATCTGTTAACAAATCTCCATTTGTGAACACTAAATCCAATGTGGCCTCCTTACGAGTTGGTTCCTCAACCACCTGTTTTAAAGATAATCCCAATAAGGAGTTTAGAATATCCGCACTCCTGGTACAACCAGCTACTTTCGTTTTCCAGTTCACATCAGGGAGATTAAAGTCACCCATGATTATAACATCCCCCTTCACTGTCATTTTAGCTATTTCCTCCACTAGTAGATTATCGAGTTCTTCTACTTGTCCTGGGGGTCTATAAATCACACCTATGCGAGTTACTTTACTTTTGCCAAATTGTACTGTAACCCAAACCGACTCTAAGTTCTCTTCACCAACTAGTATTAAGTTAGATTTGATGTTATTTTTCACATATTGGGCCACCCCTCCCCCTTTCCTGCCCTTTCTATCTTTTCTATATAAAGAGTACCCCGGTATTGATATGTCCCAGTCATTTTTCTCATTATACCATGTCTCAGTAACAGCCACTATATCAACATTCTCAGTTGCCACAACTGTTACAAGTTCATGGATCTTATTCCCTAAACTGCGAGCATTTGTAGACATGACCTTCAGCTTGTCATTTAACACCGATGCTGCAATCACTTTCTGTCCTTGCTTTGGGGGGCAAAACATATGCTTCTCCCTATTATCTTTATAGACCAAGCCCCCAGATCCACCCACCTGGTTACTAAGTAAATCGCCTTCCCTTTCTATACTGTCTAACCCGGTATTTATTCCCTCCCCCCCCATTCCTAGTTTAAAATCTCCTCCAACCGTCTAACCATTCTCTCCCCAAGCACATTGGACCCTCTTGCATTTAGGTGCAATCCATCACGACTATAGAGATTGTACCCCAAAGCAAAATCAGCCCAGTGCTCTAAGAACCCAAAGCCCTCCTTCTTACACCAAGACTTCAGCCATGCATTTAGCTGCCTAATCTCCCGCTGCCTTTCTGGTGTAGCGCATGGCACAGGTAGTATCTCTGAGAATACTACCTTGGAGGTCCTTTTCTTAATCTTACTACCCAAGTCCCTAAAATTATCTTTTAGGACACTCCATCTTCCTCTTACTAGGTCATTGGTGCCAATGTGCACCAAGACAGCTGGATCCTCACCAGCCCCTCCCAATAATCTATCCACTCTGTCCGCAACATGCCGAACCCGGGCACCCGGGAGACAGCAAACCATTCGGTTGCTGCGATCAGAGCTACAGATTACCCTGTCTGTTTTCCTGATTATTGAATCCCCTACCACCACAACCTGCCTGGGCTTTCCTTCCTTTCGGATCCCCTGCACATTGGATGAGCTGCTCTCCCGGCTGTTAGGGAGAACAGCTTTTTCCGCAAAGCCTACCTCTGAGTCTGCCTCCCCAACATGCTCACTTAAAAGGGCAAATTTGTTGGGAGGGAGAGACTCTGGGCTGGCTTGCCTCTTCCTCTTCCCTTCCCCACTGCAACCACGTCTTACTGTCACCCAGCTATGTGCCTGACTCCCTTCTGACTGATCTCCTCCCTCATTGCTAGGGGCCCCATCTAAACTTTGCTCAGTGAGCAACAGACTCCTCTCAAGGTTGTCAATCTCTCTCAGTGTTTCAATGTGCCTCTTAAGAGCACCAACCTCAGCTTCCAGAGAGACCAATTGATCACACTTACCACAGCGATATGGACCCAGGAACTGCTGTTCCAAGCATGCATACATATGGCATGATGTGCACTGAGTGAAATCTCCAAGCTTACTCATTCTTTATAAAGGGACGCGAGTATAGAATTTAAACAGTTGCTTTATGTCACTTACCCTCCTTGCTCTTGCACTCTTGTGTTGCACTAACTGCTGTGGTGCACAAACTGGTCACTTACAGAAAGCAAGTCACTTAGAAAATGCAAGCCCCTTACAGTGAGCAAGCTGTGAGTTTAACCACTTCCTTATATACAGAGCAACACAGTTAATTGATTATAAACCCCACCCTTAACTAATTACACTATAGAAAATGGGAGAGAGAAAAAACCAAACAGTTAATGCAAAACACAGTTTTTTTTTTGTTTTTTTTTTTGTTTTTTTACCACAAACCCTTCAACCCTCTTGTTGCTGGTTGAGATACAAACCCAATGTTGGTATACTTATAATACCACTTCTCTGCTGCTGCTGTGGTGCACAAACAAACTGGTCACTTACAGAAAGCAAGTCACTTAGAAAATGCAAGCCCCTTACAGTTTAAATAAAGTTAAAAAAAACTTTATTTAACAAGGAGGTTGTTAATTAAAGTTAAAAAAAAACAACAACAAAAAAAACCAACGTTTTCATTTAGGTGCAGAGGGCGCGGGGGAGGAGGACCCCGCGGCGGCGGCGGCGGAGGACCCCGCGGTGGCGGAGGACCCCATGGCGGCGGCGGCAGAGGACCCCGTGGCGGCGGCGGAGGACCCCGTGGCGGCGGCAGCAGCAGCGGCGGAGGAGGACCCCGTGACGACGGCGGCGGCAGCAGCGGCGGCGGGGGAGGACCCGGCGGCGGCGCCCCCTGGAGTGTGGCGCCCTGTGCGGTCGCACAGGTCGCACACCCCAAAGGCCGGCCCTGAGTCTAGGTGCACTATTGTGGATGGTGTGTTGAAAGACGGGGGAGGGGGATACCAATTAGTAGAGATTTGAATAAATCCAAAAGGGATATCACAAAAGATTACAAGATTAAGATTTTTGTTGTGTGAGGAGTGAGTGGATTCAGGAGATGTTTTTCAGGTGTCAGGGTTGACTGGATATGGGAGATGAAGGAGAGAGCAGCTTCACGTGTGACACCAAGGCAGTGAACTTGGTCTGTTAGCTGGATAGTGGAGTTGTCAACAGTAAAAACGATGTCAGGAGTGGACAGAGGGGATGGCAGAATAATCTATCATAAATCCAGTCTTGGAGATGTTGAGCGTCAGGTTATGGGACACCATTGATGATTCAATTCCAAAAAGACAGATGGTAAACCGAGTTAGAAAAGAGGCTGAAAGGTCAGAAAAAGGAAATGTAGATTAGGGTATCATCAGCGTTTAGGTGGTATTGGAAGCTAAGGGAAGATACCACTTTTCCGAGGGAAGATGTGTAGATGGAGAAGAGTAGATGCTCAAGAACAGATCCCTGATGAACAGATAGTGGTATGGGAGAGGAACAAGTTCCACCTAATGAGACGCTAAAGGTGCGGTCAAAGAGGTAGGATTTGAGCCAGGAAATAGCATGAATGCCATGAGCATGAAGGGTGTGTTGAAGGAGGGGGAGGCCAACTGTGTCAAAAGCTACAGAGAGGTATAGGCAGAGTGGAATGCTGTGTATGGAAACCATATTGTAGGCGGTCAAGCAAAGAGTTTGTGGAAAGAAAGTGGGTTAGTTGGTTAATTGTTCCAGCAGTCTGAAGGCCAAGGGGAGAAGGGAAAATGGATGGTAGTTAAATAGGGACATTGGATCAAGGAAGATGATAGCATGTTTAAATGAAGATTGGAATAACCCGGAGGAAAGTGAAAGATTAAAGATATTGGTTAGGGTTGGGGTAAGGACACCACAAAGAGATAAAAGGAGATGTGAAAGAACAAGGGCAAGGATACAGGTGGTGGGAGGACGAGAGGACCTCAGTAGGGGTGACCACTAAAACCTACATGTTTTATAAATATGTTCCTCTAGAAACCACTGAAAGTAAGCTCGCGTGTTCTGATTATTATACGAATTATGCCAATATAACAACCAGAAGAGGAGGTGTATTCCCTGCATACCAAAATAAAAAATGGAGAACCATAAAAATAGAAACAGAATTTGACAACAGATAAGAAATATTTGTCTTATCTGGTCTGCCCATTTTTCCTGATGTAAGACCTATCTTCCAGTCCTTGATTGTGTCTTAGATTCGGGATAGCTTTATGGCTATTCAATGCATGTATAAATAAATAAAATGTATTAGGAGCCCAGTGATGTCACTCGGCCCATAATGCACTGGGGACGGTGCAAAAAAGTGTAAGAAGGAAAACAAAAATTTAAAAAAGAAAAAAGTGCCCCAATGCCCTACCACTACCCTACCCAATGCCCTACCAATAATATTTAAAAAAATGTACTACCTGTCACGGTCAGGACTCCTTGCCAAGCCATGACGGTGTGGAGGGCGTGGGCATGAAGGGGTTAATAGCACCGGGCCTCTGGATTTACTAACTTGACCCCTTAACAAAGCATTACAAAGTTACACCAAATTAACCCCGAAATCCTGCCTGTATCCCCCAGGTAGTCTGCCACCACTCACGATTTTGATACCGGATTCGTGAGAAATCCGAATTAGAACCTTTATCTCTATATATATATCAACCCACCCCGGGCACACAACATATATATATATATATATCCTGTAAAACTTAATAACAATATGGTAACGTGTTATCCTCTCTTAGGGTTCGTGGATATCGATACTAGAGCCCAAAGACAGACTTGGATTATGAATATTTTAATAACAAACAGACAAAGATTACACAGTGCCAGAATTACAAAAAACAAGACATACAAAATAAAAATAAAACAGCAAACAGTTCTTAAAAACAATAGGACTTAAACACAGGACCCTCACTCACGAGTTTCTCCAATAAGCAGGCCTGTAGGAACTCCTTAAGTCCAGATGGTTCTTATGATGTTGTTCCGATCAGAGTATATCATGGAGTTCTGCTTTTTGGTCGCTGCATTGTCCCTAAATCAGACTCTGTTTCCAGAAAACACCCCTCTGACCACATGACTGATTATATGCCACCTTCCCCAAGAATTGGTTCCCATCTTTGATCTGCCAATAAGTTATGGTGGGGTAAAGGTGATGGAAACCCCTCCACTTAAGATAGGAATGGAATTCCTATAACTCAGGGTCCTTATCTGTTAGGCCATGAATCACCACAGGGGTCCTTTGGGAAGATGACACCTCTAGCCAGAACAGATACGGAGGGCATGTACAAAGAAACACATTTAAATCAACATCAGATTAACTCATGGAATGCTTAAACAAAGAAACTAACCACCTCTGCTGGGTTACCCTTCCATGCATCCACTACGTTATATGAGTTAATCATGACACTACCTCTTACACCAGTATCACCAATAAATGTATAATATAGGGTAATATCTTAATTATGGATGTGACCCTCTTGAAAAAAATGTGTATGTGGGGTTTTACTGTAATCAGCATTACTGTAATCTGTTACCTAAAATAAGATTTCCTACTATAGTTTTGTTTTTTTGTTTTTATATATTTTGATTAATGATTCTAATGTTTTATGTATTTGTTATTACAAAAGAAGGCCCTGAACAAAACAATGTATGATTTGTGTGGGTATCATATATGGAAAAGGGGAATCATTGTTTAACAAATATATGGTAAAAATCACAAAGAAATTGGTTCTGAAAAGGTTAAAAATTCAACAGAGATAAAAATAAAATACATAAATTATATAGGGAGCTGTGACATCACTGGCATCCTTAGATAGAAGTAATACCGTATTTGCTTGATTATAAGACGTCCCTGATTATAAGACGACCCCCCAAAATCTAAATATTAATTTAGGAAAAAAACAAAAAGCCTGAATATAAGACTACCCTATAGAAAAAAAAGTTTTACTAGTAAATATTAATGCATGTAAACAATTTTTTTCATATCTCATAAAAGCTATGATTGAGAAAAATATATATTTTTTTTATTTCCTTTTATTTGCCAACCTGCCCCCCCCCCAGTTATGCACATCTGCCCCCAGGGTTGCCACTCTGTCCCCAGAAATGCCTTATACCCCCTATTTGCCACTCTGCCCCATGATGTGCCTTTTAACCCTCTATATGCCAGAGTGGCATATAGGGGGTTAAAAGGCATATCATGGGGCAGAATGGCATATAGGGGGTTAAAAGGCATTTCTGGAGGTATATATATATATATATATAACTGCTAACAGCAATCACACTACTATCAAGCCAAGGCAGCCAGTACATGCTGGAACCTGGGGATGATAGGAGTGTGAGTACAGCCTCCCTATGCCATGCTACCACCACCACCCACCTTACACATCCATGCTATCATACACACACTCATTCACAAACATTTAAATACTCATTCATTCCATTAATCACACATACTTGCAAACCCTCCCCCACCCCCTTACCTGAACTGCAGATCTCTCACTCGAAGACTTCTGCAGGGGCCCGGCTGTGCGAGCAACTTCTCTGGCCCCGCCCCCAGAGGAAGGAGGGGGGAGGCAGAGTTATGTGACACTCTTCTAGCTTCCTGTTCTCCTGCTGCTCGCGACCAAAGCACCGGTAAGCAGCTTGGCAACCTAATCGAGGTCTGATTAGAAGACGACCTCGATTATAAGACGAGGGGTATTTTTCAGAGCATTTGCTCTGAAAAAAACCTCGTCTTATAATCGAGCAAATACGGTATATCAAATTGCCCACGTAGTGAATATTGGGTAAGCAGAGAATTGATGCTAGTTTCATGTGAAAAGCACCAATAACTAATGTATTCTATGAATTTTGTCTGTTATACCTGGAGAAATTTACGACATATTAGAAAACTTACATAACATCTTTTATTCTTATGGTTCTTGAAATGCCTCAATACAAGTCACAGATATGATGGCCTCCAAAGCCTTACAGTTTAGAATGAGTGATGTGAAAATTTTAGGAAAAAAAATAAATATGATATAATCTGAAAGATGATCTGTGCATGATTGCTGATAGTGTCCCTTTTTCTGTGTTCTTTTATTGCAGGCAAGTATGTATATCAGCCCATGACTCCGGTAGAACAGCTTCCAAGCACAGAAATTCCAGCAGAGCCCCAAGAGGAGACAAACACCATCCAGATATCTGTCTCACTGGCAGAGCACTTTCTCAATGTATCTTCCTCTTTCCAGCCTCCTTACCTTCCGGAGTCTCCTCGATACTGCACCATCTCTGATCTTTTCCTCGATAATTATCAGGTGAAATGTATCAATGGGAAGATGTGCTATGTGCAACGCCAGCAACCACCGCCTCCACCTCACAGGGCCAGGCGTGAGAGAGAAACCCCTCAGGATGTCTACCCAGCCAAAGACGTGACAGGGCCAAAAATAGACCATTGCTCATCACCATCCAACTCGGAGGACTCTGGTATAAATGCAGTGGGAGCACCATATTTGGAATCATGTGACGAGGATACGGAGGAGGGGGCAGAACTCAGTTCAGAAGATGATTGCAGCCCGGATCGTTGCTGGGGCCAAGATAATTGCCCTATAGTATCTCCATCCAAGACTGATCTGGAGATCATAGAAACAATAGAAACCACGGTATAAACTAGTGGTAGAAACGTGTAAGCACAAGTCGGGGATGGCTTCTGTTTTTTGTCAAGGAGTGAAACAATACAATCAACACAGTTTTTGCCCACCTATCTGTTGCTCTCCAAGAGGCACCAGGAAAGAATTCAGCATGGCATCAAACAGCCCTTGACTTCTTCTCTGTAGATATGAAAGTAGATTAATGGATGGAGGCACTTGCCAGCCCATTATAAACTGTGTTTAGTGAAGTTTTTAAATCCATTATGGCACATTTCTCTGTTCAGCGTTCAACTATAATGTAATGGGGCCTTCTTTGTCCAGTATGCTGTAAAGAATATGAAGCAGGCAGCATTATATCAGTCACATGTACTGTCCTTCTTATTAGAGCGAATGATTATGATGTATTCACATGCACCAATAGAATAGTATTTGGAAATTTGCCATAAAATGTCTGCTTCTTTGGGACAATACCCACTATTGTCAGTTGTAGCCCTATATCACGGTTTGTTTAGCTAACAGGCACTACCAAAGGAACGCTGGTTAGTGTAGTGCAGAAAATAAAGATGATATAAATTAAGTTAGAAAAATATACCAGGTAAGGTATCTTCCTAACCGCAGTTTCCCATAATGCTTGGAGCTGTTGTTTTACAGCTGGGGAGCTACCTTCTGGATCTTCTCACTAAAGGCACAATTACCCTACTCTGATCTTCCTCAAGCAGTTTTGTAAAGTTATGCTACTTCCATAGTGGGAATTTATGACTATACAACTTAAATTGCTTTTTTTTACATGTTCCTGAGGAGGCCAACTTGAACTATAGATCAGCAAGCTGCTGTTGTTGACCTAAAAATCCAGTATTTCAGGCAACTCGCGATCAAGGTGTCATAGGTGCTATAGTTCAGCAAGGGTAAAATCTCAGTACATTTTCTTCTTTTTATTTAGTTTTTGTCATATGTATATTACTTCATGATGTCCACTAGATCACAAGATCATTGGTGATGCATATAACTTAGCAATACATTCATGTTTGGTTTATTGACATGACTGCAGAGAATGTCATTTGATCTTCTGTTTTTACATATTTATACAGACATCAGGGTGATTAAATTGGCATTATAAAAAAGGGTACTTTAATTTCTGTGTTAATCATATAGCGCATGACAATCATTCATATTAAGGAACATAACCTACATTTGGAGGCTTTTCTGCACCATTTATCTCAAGAAACGTTACACTGATACTTTCATCAGTTTTTCATCTGTTTTTATGAAACCTCCAGACACGGTCAAAATGGTATCCTTTAATAGTACTGGCCTGTCAGTAACTCTTGGAAACTATTGATCTAGATGATGAGAGATTCCAGTGGAAGGGTTTTAAGTCATAAAGTTAAATGTAAATATTTCTCCAAAATACTAATTGCTGTACTACTTATTCTCCTGGCCAAGGTGAAAGACCATTTAACAACCACCTTATAGCTTTGTAAAAATAAAGCCTTGCATCTCTGTCCTAGTTAGCACACTGCTTGAGTCGTTTGGCCATTATATCTAAAGAGATGACACAAGACAAACCTATTGAAAAAAATTCTTAGACAAGAAATTATCAGACACAAAGCCCCTGCAGTCATACCATGACTCTGTTTTGAGGGCACCTTGTATACCTATTGCTAATGAATGTGTTTCACCTGGAATTAAACAACAAGCAACAATGTTTTAGTACTTATTTTTCTGATGGCATTCTTTTCCGATGACAGAGTTTATCACATGTTAGACAGGTTAAACTGTTTTATCATTATATTGATTATTGGTATCCACATATACTTCAGGTAAAGTATCTTAACTGGGTTAATTTATCTTGCTAAATCTGATCTGTGACAACCCACTTAACGCTACATTATTACACATCTCCATCCAGTCTAGATAAGTAGACCTAACAACCCCCCAATATAGGGAAGGCAACTTGCCTCAGTGTGCAATTACTGAATGGAGGAGAACAGCTATGGCCAATTATGATGCAATTAAGTTATAGCAACCTTTAAGAGCAGTACCTCTTCACAGGGAAACTATGGGTGGCCAGATCATAATTGAAAAGATCACAGACAAAGAAAAACCTGTAAGATAAGGTGTGCATTCTTTGGAAAAATGTTTTTTTTCTTATTCATTGCCAATTATTTTGCAGCGTTCCTGTAGTGCCATTATTAATATTTAACAGTGTCACAGAGTATAGAAAACATGTTTGTTTTACACTGAATGTGAAATCTCTGTGGGTATCTGGTGTCCAAGACTGATGTAGGTTTTCTTTTTGGAAACAAATAGTAGTGTGACTTAGAGGCAGAAATAGCTTATGTGTATGATCTAACTGGCCACATCTTAAACAGACCATATAATTTTAATTTATACTATGAGTATAATTTAACTACAGCCTTTTTACTTGTTCCATTTGTTAAGTATGGTAATTTATATATGAAAATAAAACAGATCTTTGTTATTTTTCACTTCCAAGTGACATTAACTTAATCATACATTCCATGCTTTGTAATTATTCTGTAGTAACATTTGAAGAAAGCTCAATTTTTACAAAGCAGTCCCTAAAGGTTGGAATAACTCAAGATCCTGATCAGACAACCAAGTCATCATGCTGACTAGCCAACCATGAAGACATATCCATGATAAATTAATTTTAGCCTTTGGAGCTAGTAGCTACTACTTCATGTAGCTTAATTGATAGCATGGATATCTATCAGTAGCTCATATAAGCAGCTGGCACAATTCATGACTGTAGGAATGGGGTGATGGATGTATCATAGCTAGTCCAGCTTAAGTAACCACAAGAAGTGAAAATATAACTCATAATGTCACCCAGATACCATAACTGCCTACTAATGGTTATATGTTAAGTTTAATGGAAAATATTAACCCCTTGACATCAGGATCTACTATTACATCCTTAAAGAAGTAATCTAAATAAACAATATGTAAACCACTGTGATATGACCATGACATTATAATGGTTACAATTATGGAAATCTATAGAAAACACAAATGGACCTCTAGTGAAAAAGTTTAAAAAGTAAAAATAATAAAATAAGGGTTTATAAAGTGAAAAACATATTATCACATATTATACATCTCCCACTAATAATTTAAATATAGTTTAAAAAGTCTTTGCTGTCATCACAAACACATACAAAATTGCATGTTGGTGTTAAATCCCCAGATAAAGGTGAATGCTAGTGACCCTTTCCCAATATTCAATCTCAGTTGGGAACCATTGTGATATTTCTAATCACCGGAAACAGCTGCTAACACTTTTTGCAACAAGTTTTCCCTATGGACCACTTTAAGCCAGTTAGAAAAATATCCCCTTGTATTTTTGCAAAGCCAGTACTGTAGGTTTATCTCTGCGGGTTGTGAAAAATAATTATGCCAGCATGGATTTATTTTTCATAGTGTTTCCTTGCACTTACTCAAGGTGAAATCATGCTATGTTTTCCTGTGCCTAAGAAGCCCAATGTGATAGAAGCAGATGTAAGAAATGAGCCCTGTACAGCTGGACCACTCTACAGTTTTGGGCATTTATATTTATTTTCTAAAATATCCATCTAGGTTTCCACAGAGACCAACAGTCCATGTCAATGGTTATTTTTTTTGTCAGTTATTTAACAAAATGCTTTGTGCCAAATAAACTACAGGATATGGCTTTATAAAATTGTAGACTTGTCACTTTTAAAAATTAGATTTACCATATCAATATGCAAAATAAACTTGTTTAATGGTGTTTACAGATTAAAGAATACACACACACACATATGTATATGTATGTGTGTGACTGAACGTCGATTAGAGCACAATGAGTTTGTCAGAGAACCACTATCTTCCAGGGTAAAATAAAATAATACAAAATAAATCCTTGACTTTCTGGGCACTAAATAAACACTTGCTTTGCTGTGTGACCAAACAAAACAATTCACCATACTCTTCTGGAAACTCCACCCCAGGTATCCATAATACAATTTACAAGTCTCACAATCATGTTTTATTCAGCTGGCCTATCCTTTCCTGGGGCTTTAACTTTGTTTCTAAGGGCAAATAAAAATTACCAAAGCACACCGTACTCCGTTCAACCATAACATTATGACCACTGACACTGATGATCTTATCACGGTACCTGTCAGTGGGTGAGATATATTAGGCAGCAAGTGAACATTTCATCCTCAAAGTTGATGTGTTAATAGCAGGAAAAATGGATAAGTGTAAGGGTCTGAGCTATTTTGACAAGGGCCAACCTGTGATGATTACACTGGTTCAAAGCATCTTAAACTGCAGCTCTTGTAGGGTGTTCTCAGTCTGCAGTGGTTAGTGCCTGTCAAAAGCAGTCCAAGGAAGGAAAAGAGACGGCCAAGGCTCAATAATGCACGTGGAGCACGAAGTCTGACCCGTCTGGTCAAATTCAACAGATGAGCTACTGTAGCTTCAATTGCTGAAAAAGTTAATGCTGGTTTTAATAGAAACACACAATGCAATGCAGTTTGTTGCTGACCCCTGTCCACAATGTGCCTACAATGGGCATGTGAGCATAAGAACTGGACTATGGAGCAATGGAAGAAGGTGGCCTGGTCTGATGAATCATGTTTTCCTTCACATTATGTCTGGCTGGGTGCGTGTGTGTGTGTCGCTTACCTGGAGAACTCATGGCACAGGATGCATCCGTGAAGGCAACACCTCGCAACTTAAAGGATCTGCTGCTAATGTCTTGGTGCCAGACACCACAGCACACCTTCAGAGGTCAAGTGAAGCCACACCTCAACTGGTCAGGGCGGTTACAAAAGGGGTAACCTACGCAATATTAGGCAAGTGGTCATAATGTTATGGCAAAAGATCCTGAATAAACTACCTACAGTCAACCAAGGCTCAGTGGAGAACAACCACTGTGTAAGACACCTACCTTGAACGAGTCCCGGACGTCGTCTTCTTCCTCCCGGCAGAAACGCCGGCACCGCTCACTGGCACATGAAGCAGCCGCTCACACCCGCGGCCGCTTCATGAATATTTATGAGGCTGACCGCCGACTGGATTCCGCTGCGTCGCTATGGCGACGCAGGAAGCGATCACGTCCTGGACGTCGGGGAACGCCCCCCCCGGGCTATTTAAACCTCGTTCTCCTTTCATTCAGTGCTCAGTTATACGGGTGCTTCCTGTATCTCGTGAGCCCCTCCGTGTTTCAAGTTCTGTATCCTGTTTATCCGGTATCTGACCCTGGTCTGCTTAACGGTTCTTGTGTACTTCTGGCATCCTGACTCTGGCTATCCTAACGACTCTGTGTACCTCTGGCATCCTGACCCCGGCTATCCTAAATGACTCTGTGTACCTCTGGCTTCCTGACCCCGGCTATCTCAACGGCTCCTGTGTATCGCCGGCATCCCGACCCTGGTCTGCTAAACGGCTACGTCCTGACCACCCGTGCTTACAGCTACACTGCCAAGCACCCTGTTACCCTCACCAGGCCCCTTGTGCGTGTTCTGTACTGAGCAAGTGTGTTCCATTCCTGCATTCCGGATTCCTCCTGGTAAGACGAACCTCACACACACTGTCTAGTATGCTAGTGGATGCCAAAAGATGCCTCCCAACCATCCCTACTACCACCATAATTCAGACCAATGAACTGATGTTACAGCTACATACTGTAAGCACAATAGGACATATCCTCCATGGAAAATAATATTGGAAGCCAGGGCCGGACTGGGACTGAAAAGCAGCCCTGGAAAAATTTGGAGACCAGCCCCATATAGTTTATCTCACGGTGAAGCTCTTATACCCACACACACCCCTTATACACACCCGAGTCACACTATGTGCCATTCTTTTTATCTCATTATTTGTATTAAAATGCCAGAAAGCAAAAGTGTTAAAAGGCCCTAATAAATGAAATACATTACACAGAATGGGATCAAAACATTTACTACTGCGAACATTTTTAGATGAAAGAGTTCCATTTTATTCAGTGGAACAAAACACTGATCACATTATTCTTCACGATATTCTGGTAAGAAACTTTTATTTCTTTATTAATTCATGTAGACTATTTTTTTCCATATTTAATAAAAGCTATGATTGAGACATGTTTGGTTTTTATTTCCTTTCATTTGACAACCTACCCCCGAGTTATGCACCTCTGCCCCCAGGCTTGCCACTCTGCCCCCTGATATGCCTTCTAACCCCCTATATGCCACTCTGCCTCCAGAAATGCCTTATACCCCCTATATGCCACTCTGTCCCATGATATGCCTTCTAACCCCCTATATGCCACTCTGCCATATAGGGGGTTAAAAGGCATATCATGGGACAGAGTGGCATATAGTGGGTATAAGGCATTTCTGGAGGCAGAGTGGCATGAAGGGGGTTAAAAGGCATATCATGGGGCACTCTGCCTCCAGAAAAGCCTTATGCCCCCTATATGCCACTCTGCCTCCCTGATATGCTTTATACCCTCCTATATGCCACTCTGCCAGGGGCGGGCTGGGCCGGGGGGCAATTGCCCCCCAGGCCGCCCTAAATCCGGGCCGGTGGTCCGGACGGACGACCGGCAGACGAGCATTCAATGCGGCTGCGGCTGCGAAGTTAAAAACTAAGCGGCCGCGAGCAGGAATGAATGCGGACGTCATGCGTACCTGGCGGGGGGGGGGGCGGTACGCCCTGGCTGCCGCTCATCTGAAGGGTGCCATCATGCCGGCACGCCTTCAGAAACGATGCGCGCAGCAACTGTGGCTGTGCGCCGGGACTTGATGTCAAATCCCGGCGCACAACACTGAAGCCACGCCCACTGTCTTCCGCTCTCAGTGCACAGGACAGGAAGAAGAAGAAGAAGAAGAGGAGGAAAAGTGAGAGTGAAAGAAGAAAAGGTAGGAGAGAGTGGATTAGTAAGTGTGTGAGAGTGATGGGTGTAATGCTGAATGTAAGTGTGTGAGAGTGATGGGTGTTATGCTGAATGTAAGTGTGAGAGTGATGGGTGTTATGCTGAATGTAAGTGTGTGAGAGTGATGGGTGTTATGCTGAATGTAAGTGTGTTAGAGTGATGGGTGTTATGCTGAATGTAAGTGTGTGAGAGTGATGGGTGTTATGCTGAATGTAAGTGTGTGAGAGTGATGGGTGTTATGCTGAATGTAAGTGTGTGAGAGTGATGGGTGTTATGCCTAATGTAAGTGTGTGAGAGTGATGGGTGTTATGCCTAATGTAAGTGTTTGAGAGTGATGGGTGTTATGCTGAATGTAAGTGTGTGAGAGTGATGGGTGTTATGCTGAATGTAAGTGTGTGAGAGTGATGGGTGTTATGCTGAATGTAAGTGTGTGAGAGTGATGGGTGTTATGCTGAATGTAAGTGTGTTAGAGTGATGGGTGTTATGCTGAATGTAAGTGTGTGAGAGTGATGGGTGTTATGCTGAATGTAAGTGTGTGAGAGTGATGGGTGTTATGCTGAATGTAAGTGTGTGAGAGTGATGGGTGTTATGCCTAATGTAAGTGTGTGAGAGTGATGGGTGTTATGCTGAATGTAAGTGTGTGAGAGTGATGGGTGTTATGCCTAATGTAAGTGTGTGAGAGTGATGGGTGTTATGCTGAATGTAAGTGTGTGAGAGTGATGGGTGTTATGCTGAATGTTTGTAAATGAGGGTTTCAGATAGCATGGATGTGTAAGTGTTGGGGGATAGCTTGGCATAGGGAGTCCGTAATCACATTCCTTCCATGCCCAGATTCCAGCATGTAGTGGCTGCCTAGGCATGATAGGAGTGTGATTGCTGTTATAAATTATTTTTTGGTCCAACTTCGGTGTGTTAACACTTTTATTGGACAGAATAATTCAATGACAGTATTAATATATATATATATTTAATTGCAAACAGGAATCACACTCCTATCATGCTAAGTCAGCCAGCACATGCTAGAACCTGGGCATGATAGGATTGTGATTGTTGTTATATATGTGTATATATATATATACATATATATATATATATGTATGTTAATATTGTTGTTGATTTTTTTGTCTAATTTTGGTGTTACTTTTAATAAAGTATTTTAAAGTTATTTTTTTTGGGGTTTTTTTCAGTTTTGGCCAAGTGAATGCTGAATTTTTAGTTTCAGTCCAGAATTTTCATTTCGGTGCATCCCTACTATATACTATGCCAGTCACTAAAGTGGTAAGCCTACACCACATCAATGTTTGGCTTAGTATATAGTGATCAGAGCCGGCCTTAGGTGTTCTGGCGCCCTGTGCGGACTACTCGTCTGGCGCCCCCCCATCCCAAAAAAAGAAAGGAATCAAAACTTGTAACAAAACCCCAATCACTATATACTACGCCAAACATTGATGTGGTGTAGGCCTACCACTTCATTGTCTGGCTTAGTAGTAGGGATGCAGCGAAACGAATTCTGGACTGAAACCAAAAGTGCAGCATTTACCTGGCCGAAACCGAATATGACCCCCCCCACACCATAACACATAACAAAACAATGAAATAACAATATTTATATATATATATATATATGATTAACAGCAATCACATTCTTATCATGCCCGCAGATTCCAGGATGTACTCGTAGACTACTTGGCATGATAGGAGTATGATTGCCCTATGTACCCCGTCTCACTCCATTCTCCCTATCTACCCCCTCCTAACTATCTACCCTCTCCCTCTTTGAAGTTCACTTACCTTTCAGAAGTCCTGCGGTGAGGGTGCAAGGCCTCTGCCTCCCAGCTCTGCCACTGTATGGAACAGTATAGAGTGATGGGAGTTATGATGTACTTTAGAGCATAATTATATAATGAAAAATACATTGGAAATGGTACAGCATAACACCCATCACTCTCACACCCTTACCAATCCACACACATACACCAATCCACACATATACACCAATCCACACATATATACCAATCCACACATATATACGAAACCACACATATATACTAATCCACACATATACACCAATCCACACATATACACCAATCCACACATATACACCAATCCACTCCACACATATACACCAATCCACACATATACACCAATCCACACACACATACCAATCCACACATATACACCAATCCACACATATACACCAATCCACACATATACACCAATCCACACGCATACCAATCCACACACGTATACACCAATCCACACATATACACCAATCCACACATATACCAATCCACACATATACACCAATCCACACATATATACCAATCCACACATATACACCAATCCACACATATACACCAATCCACACACATACACCAATCCACACATACACCAATCCACACATACACCAATCCACTCATACACCAATCCACACATACACCAATCCACACATATATACTAATCCACACATATACCAAACCACACATATATACCAAACCACACATATATATACTAATCCACACATATACACCAATCCACTCTCACTATCACTCTATGCTTTCCTACCTTTCCTCTTTCAGTTTCTTTGCCTCCTCTTCGCTCTTCTTCTTAGTTCTTCTGTCTTCTCTTCTTCCGGGTCAGAGGGCACGGAGACCGGTGGGCGCGGCTTCAGTGCTGTGCGCCGGGATCGGACAGCAAACCCCGGCGCACAGCAGCTGTTGCCGCGGGGATCACAAGGGAGCGGTATCGGAGGTCTGTTAAAGACCTCCGATACTGCTCCCTTGCGAGCCTGCTCCTCCAGCGGCGGACATTACTGTCCGTCTCTGGAGGGGTGCCGGGTGCCCCCATACTGGCGGCAGCGGACCCCGCGGCGGCAGTGGCGTCGGACCGCGCTGCGGCGGCGGCGGACCCCGCGGCGGCGCCCCCTGGAGTGTGGCGCCCTGTGCGGTCGCACAGGTCGCACACCCCAAAGGCCGGCCCTGATAGTGATAGGGGTTGTCAGTGTCTGGCTCAATGTATAGGCACACATTGACGGTGGTACCGCATAATCCCTAAGTATATAATGATAACAATTTTGCTGTACCCCTGTCAATGTTTGCCTAACCATAGAAACTATGCAGTTTTAAAGTGTGTGTGTGGGGGGGGTGCCACATACAGGGTCTCCCACAGGTGCCAAATACTCTAGGTACGCCCCTGCATCATGCGGCTGTCAGACCCAACGGCCATGCCTCAGCTCCTCTTCCCACGTCTTAAAAGGGGTGTGATGAAGAGCTGAGGCATGCGGTGCATCCACGCCGGCCACTTTCATTTCATTAGGCGCTGGTGGAGTGACTGCCGCACGACGGCCACTTTCAATGTCGCTCGCAGCCGCTTTGATGGTGCAATGGGCCAGTTGACTAGACCCCCCAGGCCTTAGGCTGCCAGCCCTCCCCTGCACTCTGCCCCATAATATACCTTTTAATCCCCTATATGCCACTCTGCCTCCAGAAATGCCTTTTACTCCCTATGTCACTCTGCCTCCAGAAATGCCTTATACCCCCCATATGCAACTCTGCCTCCCTGATATGCCTCAACCCTCCTATATGCCCCTCTGCCCGGTGATATGCCTTTTAACCCCCTTTTTGCCACTCCACCTCCAGATATGCCTTTTGACCCCCTATATGTCACTCTGCATCCAGAAATGCCTTATACCCTATATGCCACTCTGTCCCATGATATGCCTTCTAACCTCCTATATGCCACTCTGCCATATAGGGGGTTAAAAGGCATATCAGGGGACAGAGTGGCATATAGGGGGGTATAAGGCATTTCTGGAGGCAGAGTGGCATAAAGGGGGTTAAAAGGCATACCATGGGGCACTCTGCCTACAGAAAAGCCTTATGCCCCCTATATGCCACTCTGCCTCCCCAATATGCTTTATACCCTCCTATATGCCCCTCTGCCCCATGACATCCCTTTTAGCTCCCTTTATGCCACTCTGCCTCCAGATATGCCGTTGACCCCCTATATGTCACTCTACATCCAGAAATGCCTTATACCCCTATATGCCACTCTGGCATATAGGGGGTTAAAAGGCATATCATGGGACAGAGTGGCATATAGGGGGGTATAAGGCATTTCTGGAGGCAGAGTGGCATAAAGGGGTGAAAAGGCATATCATGGGGCACTCTGCCTCCAGAAAAGCCTTATACCCCCCTATATGCCACTCTGCCTCCATGATATGCCTCAACCCTCCTATATGCCACTCTGTCCCATGATATGCCTTCTTACCCCCTATATGCCACTATGCCATATAGGAGGTTAAAAGGCATATCATGGGACATTTTTGTTTACTTTATTTGGCAAGCCGATCCAGCTTGCCATATTAAATAAAAAATAATATATGCCACTCTGTCCCATGATATGCCTTCTAACCCCCTATATGCCACTCTGCCATATAGGGGGTTAAAAGGCATATCATGGGACAGAGTGGCATATAGAGGGTATAAGGCATTTCTGGAGGCAGAGTGGCATGAAGGGGGTTAAAAGGCATATCATGGGGCACTCTGCCTCCAGAAAAGCCTTATGCCCCCTATATGCCACTCTGCCTCCCCGATATGCTTTATACCCTCCTATATGCTCCTCTGCCCCATGATATACCTTTTAACCCCCTTTATGCCACTCTGCCTCCAGATATGCCTTTTGACCCCCTATATGTCACTCTGCATCCAGAAATGCCTTATACCCCTATATGCAACTCTGGCATATAGGGGGTTAAAAGGCATATCATGGGACAGAGTGGCATATAGGGGGGTATAAGGCATTTCTGGAGGCAGAGTGGCATATAGGGGGACACACTTACATACACACACATGCCGATTTTTTTTTGTTTTTAACAAATACAAAAAACATACAGTACAAAAAATACATTATTTTACTCACCTTCTACTTCTCTTGACTTCCTGGTAGCTGCACACTGTTCTCCTCTATGCTGACAGGATGCCACTGACCTGACATCCGGTGCTGCAGCAGTCTGAGCGCGAGGGGGCGGAGCTTCCACCTCACGCAGCTCCCATCACTATGCAGCCATCAGACTGCTGGGAATGTAATCTAAACGGCCGGTGCGTGCTGATGCCGCCGGCCCGAGCTACTTTAACACTTTTTTATTTTTTATTTATATGGTAAGCTGGATCGGCTTGCCATATAAAGTAAAAAAAAAGTATCAAAGCAGAGGCGGCCGGCGGCATCAGCACGCACCGGCCGTTCAGATTACATTCCCAGCAATCTGATGGCCGCATAGTGATGGGAGCAGCGTGAGGGGTGAAAGGTCAGTGCGAGGGGGCGGAGCTTTCACCCCTCACACTGCTCCCATCACTAGACGGCCATTGCACACGGCTGCTGGGTGCTGATGCCGACCGGCCGCATCAGCACCCAGCGGCCGCTTTGATTAGATTTCGGGCAGCCTGGGGGGCAGCTCAGCGGCTGTCTTCATGGCCGCCCAGCCCACGGACCTTCCGGCCCACCGGGAAATTTCCCGGTATCCCGGTGGGCCAGTCCGGCCCTGTTGGAAGCAAAGATCAAAGCAACCGGGGAAAAGTTATCCAGCTGGTAGAACTACAGAAGGGTGCGAACATTAAGAACAAAACTTGCATACTGGAAAAATACAAGGGCCTAACTCCATCTGAAGCCATAGAGACTACTAAACAACGGCTTACAGCACTGGCTACCAGACTAAGGAAATACCCTAGAGTAGCAGAGGCCAAAAAACGAAATGATCTGTTCTCCAAAAAAACATCCAAGATGTACTCCCAATTGCAGTGTAACAACACAGTAACAGCAGAACCATGATCAGCAGAATCTGAGCAGTACTGGGAGGACATGGGGAATAAAACACATAACACCGATGCAAAGGGGGTGCAGAACCTGAGAGCAGACCACATGTATCTCCTAGAACAGGAAACTGTCTCCATAACAGTAGCAGACATCCAACAGCAAGTCAATAACCTGAAGAGCTGGACAGCAGTACATCAATGCCTTAAAGTGCAGATAAACCACCTGCTAGCAACACCAAGACTGGCTAACACAAAGAAGGACAGTGCTGAATACCCTCCAACTGCCGGGCAATTACCAACCTCCCCACAACATGGGAAGTCCTATCAGGCATCATAGCCACCAAGCTACAGGACCACATTGGCAAGTACACAATCACAGCTCAGAAGGGCATTGGGAAACACACCAGTGGCTCCAAGCACCATTTGCTCAGAGATCAGTCCCCCAAGTCTAGACAGACCAACCTGAGGAGGAAACCCTACAATTTAATGCCACACACATGGCTCTGTGACTGCCTGGAGCTATACAAAGTCAACAGGACACTAAGGACCATCCTCAAAAACTCAACGGGAGTCTGGAAGACAATACAGGAAACCAACTCAAGACTGCTCGCACAAGTGACCATCAAGTGCAACATATACCAAGGTGATGCATTGCCCCCGCTGCTGTTTTGCATAGGCTTGAACCCCCTCAGCCAGTGGAACTACCATCAGCAACATCCTCTACATGGAGATGGCATCAAGCTCTATGCAAAGAGTCAATGAGACATTGACTCACTGATCCACCTTACACGGATTTACCACCAGCCATGGACTATAGTGGAGCATGTCTGCTTTGTGTCAAAAATAATATCTCTGGATGGCTAAGTATGATGAGATTCATGCTACACTAAGTTCCTAGTTGTTCTCAGCAATGAACTGCCAAAAAATTGTGAATATTGTGAATTTTGGATGCAAGAAAATAGTCTACTAATGAAATATATGGTCTGTTATATCGAAACTTGAATTATGAAGCACAATGGATGAATATGAATTGTCAAGTCTTTTTTGCCACAAACATGAAATGTATACATTTAATCAAGTATAATAAAATGATTCTGCTTTATTTTTTTTCTCTTTTTTATATAGTACTACGTTGTTTCTTTTGTACTAGAATAGTATTGAGTTTTAGAAATCATGTTCAGCTCCACAAACCATTGTGGCTACTTTAATCATGAATTAGGAATGGTTGTTGTGTTACTTTTTGGTTTGACTGCCTTCACCAGGACACACGCTATTTTTGGAGGGGTAGTGAGCGGGTCATGGTGCAACTCCATTCCTGCGACCCAGAGTTTCAGAATTCAGGTATGTTCATAATATATAGTGAAGTCAGTAATTTGAAGAAGCATAGAAAGATGTGAGTGAAAGCATAGTGGTTAATGTCCCCCCTCCCCCCAAAAAAACGTGCAGCAAAACAATAAGTGTACTTCCCAACCACTTACAAATAGAATAAATAGAAAGCAGTAGCTTCTACTGTAGTTTCGGTTAATCCAGGAGGCACGCCAGAGTGTTTCTTGGCGCAGCTAAAATATAATTTGGTACTTATGTTTGACACCTGTGTAAATCTGGTTTGTTGCTTTGTATTGTCAAACCCAATGATTCAACTTAATCACCCACTTAGATGAAGAGTTTAAAATGAACTTGAATTTATAAAGTAGGCAGACAGTCCTTGTGTTGTCATGTTTCCCTGTTTGTTGTGAGAATGACAGTTTACTGTGTGGGTTCTTGAGAGAAGAAAATAATGCACAGAACATTTATTTTATAGTCAGCCTGGTAAAAATGAAAACAGTTTGTACTGAGTAAAAATAATATAGAACGAATGAATGACAGGAGAGTGAAGGGAAAGGTATATTTTGTGGTTTTAACATCAATATGTGATGAATAAATTACTTCATGGGTTAGTGTTAAAATTAAAGGGAAACGTCAGCCATCATATTAGTCCCCTAATGATAAAGGACTGGAGTTTTTTTACCATTTGTTTTTTCCATGTTTGTCCAGGCCAAATAGGGTCTTATTTTGAAACCATAGAAATACATATGTTGTTATCGGTGCTAATATGTTAGAAACTTAGGCCAAATAGAAGAAGAAGAGAAATTAAATTTCCTGCAATTTCAATTAGGATTTGTTTTATACAGAGCAGATGTCTTTGCTGAACAATAACCCAATTCATGATCAGCAACATCCTCACTTTTTTTTTAATTTCCTGCCCTGATCACACCCAGTCCCACCCAGTCGCACCTATCCCCTTCCAGATTGAAGCCATCCGAAGGAGAGCTCTGGGGGTAACCCTTAAAAGATGCCTGTTTTGTTTATTGAACTATGTCCTATGAAATGCTGTGCAGCTTTATGGATTTTCTATAAATGTCAAGGTTAAAGTTATACACAAAAAGAGAGGTTGGAATGCAGCACTCAGCAGTGAAATGGTGCACGAGCCAGGGTACCACCAAGTCCCTCAATAAATCCAAAATAAAGAAGCAGAGGCTCAGCACTTCAAATAATAAGGTGAGTTTATTTCACACAGGCAACGTTTCGACGCACAGGTCTTTCTCAAGCCTTAGAAATATTAGTGCACACATTCAAGTTTTTATGCAACAGCAAGTGATTAAGGGGTCGGACACACCCGATCCTACATAACAATTTAAAGTGACAGTGCAAACTGACCAGTCTATATATAAAGTGACAGTGCAAAGATAGCCAGTCAATGTGTATATATCAATAAACAACATTATATAAAAAATATGAATAAATATGAAGGTGAAGTGATAAATATATTACAAATATATATATATATGTATCTATTATATAAAAAAGTGTACACAAATTTAAAATCAACACTGTACTACAAATACAGACACTATATGATCTAAAGATATTACTGTAACAAAACTGTGGTATGATAATATACAATATTAAAGATCGGTCTGTCAACGCAGTGGCACAAATATTATATAATCTCAAAATTTACAAAGAGGCATTAAATAAACCTACAGGGCCAGCTACGTCCCGGAATAACCATCAGCCGAGCTAAAATAAGGAGAATCTAAAAGAGATAAAGGATAATGGTTAAGTTAATAAATAGGAATATCTTTATATAAAAGTATATATTACCAAAATAATTTGATTCCCAATCATCCTAAATGTCTCATATTAGGGCAAGGCTTTCACACAAGTTAACAGCCTATGACACTTGGTATTTCCAAGTAGTCTCCCATCCACATACTAACCAGGGCCAGCCTTGCTTAGCTCCCAAGATCTGTCGAGATCGGGTGTATTCAGGATAGTATGGCCATAGGCTCACAAGAACGGCATTAAATCCAGTTCCCTATTAAGTCCATTTGGAAATAATGTATCCAATTCATAAATCCACCATGCTTCACGTTGTTTTAGAATATTAACTCGATCACCCCCTCGGTTAGGTCTAGATATCTGTTCAATAACACGAAATTTAAGGTCCGTCAATTTATGTTTCAACTCATCAAAGTGGGATGGGACCGGTAAATCCAATTTTCTTAATTTGATGGTGGATTTATGTTTGGAAAATCTATTTTTGATCTTCTGTGTAGTTTCTCCTACATATAAAAGGTTACAGGGACATGTGAGTATATAAACTTATGACTTTAAGAAACAAATAAGGTACATATATAAATGTTGAAATGGGTTCAAGCCCTGAAGATTAAATAGAACCCTTTTTAAATACCCTTAAACTAAAAAAATGTGTGGCAGGATTTCTACTAAAAACAATAAATATAAAAGCTTTGTGACCTTGTGATCAGGGACTCATTTTCCTTCACCATTTCTCCATTTTGAAAAGCACATTACTGTAATAACATATAATCAAGCAGTAATCCAGCTCTCAGGGAGATAATGCCAACTTACATCTGCCATTTAATAATTCATAAACTGTTCCTGCAGGGCTTCACCAGCTGAAATAGTGCATATACAGTTAACTGAAACCACACAGCCTTGGCTCACCATTATTCATAGGGTAATATGAGTTGTAGCTCGGTGCTGCTTAATCTGCATTATTTACTTGCTTGTGTCATAATACCAACAGCACAATGCCATATGTTCTCCACCAGTCACTCCCTGGTTTTGCAACAGAGGGCCTAGTGCCCCATTTTGACTGCTGCCCTAGGCCTAGTTGGGGTGGCCCAGGCCCCCAAATATTGTGGGTTTAGGAAAACTGCTGCTGTGTCCATACAGGCCTTCCCATGCATTTCCCGCTGCCAGTATGTTTAACAATAATCCTGAGGCACTTTTAGGATTCATAGGTTGTCATGAGTCTCAAAATTCAGGATAAACTGGAAAATGTCTGCTGAGTATATCTGTATGTCTAGCATTTCATTTAAGTTTTATAGAATGCTTATTTTGCATATAGAAACAATAGAAGAATGTTACTGGTGTTACCTATTGGTTTATTATAAAGTAAAATAATTCATAAATGGGCCTTGTGTTTCACATGAGTAAGGAACAAGTAGAATCTGGCAGGTTAGGGATGATCAAAATTTGTTTACCACAGGCAGGAATGATACGGGCTACTTTTAGACACACACACATTGAGCAGTTTTTATTTTCATATACTTGTTTATGTGAAGAAATTTCTAGTACCAATAAAACATATCTATTGCTTTGTCCATTGAGGTGCAGAGGCAGCTATCTTCTGTTTGAGCATAGATATAAGAAAAATATGTACCTGACTAGATTGTATGCTTTGGTTAGCTCCTTTGTCGATATAATCTGTTATAGTCGTGTGCTTTATTCTAGTCCTAGATTTGGGTGAGTGAGAGTAGGAGAGTTGGCACTGAATGTCCACTCAAGCATCTCCAGACCAGGTGACATGTCCTAGTGTCAGACCGGGCGAGCCAGCCGTTGTGAGGCACATTGTAAGCAGAGGGAAAAAGACTTTACATCAGCCAACTCATTAACATCCCAATATAACATAACACCAGACATGTGTTCATGCAATTAAATTGGATTCATTATGTCAAAACGCATAATAAAACTTGCATGATCCCCAGTCAGGTGGATTTCCAGGTTGTGGAAAAGCTAGTTTGTTTTCAATGGAAGCATCACATTTATATATAGTTTAATACAGTCTTCACCAAGGATCAAGGGAAATGGAAGGATACACAGTTTTTAACACCAGCACTTTTTATATTGGGGCAAATCTATCCGCTAATTGCAAATGCATCTACAATTAATGGCACATAAACTACTTCAAGGAACTCTGGTCCTTTTCCAGTCTTTTACTAAAGACTACACGGGGGATAAATGCCTGAATTCTGACCATTAATGAAATCTATTCAAATTGAATTGCATTGCACCAGGATTAACTAAATGTTAAGTAAAGAGGCGATTCACAGAGTGGCAGGATTCCTGGATAATAAATACATAAACTGACTGTACAGATGTAATACTGGATTAACCTACATTTAGGGGGCATAATCGAATCCCAGGACCACATCTAAAATTCAAACAGAAGCATCCATGCCTCTCATTCCCATAATACACGTTGATCACAACCTTAGGACGAGTTAACCGGGTCATGCAATTAAGAGGGCAGTGAGTACAGAGCTCATTGCCCTCTTAATTACATGATGAATGAACTCAACTGAGGCAAAGTTCCGGGACCCAATTGGTTATTGTGGGGTCAGTTGATTGCTGTGATTAACTAATCACTCAGCTCACATGATGGAAAAAGTAAATGTTTTGAAACCTTGACTTTGCGTCTCCCTCTTTACCTCACACACTGATCGTGAGGTACAGAAAGTGAAAAAAGCTTACATGGTGGCTAACCCCACCTCATATTATGCAAGACAGCAGACCTAGCACCCCACTGACTTGCTGGAGATAAAAAAAATGTATTTTTTAAGAAATTCACTCATGTTGGTGATTGGTATTTTAAAGAAGCCAACTATTTGCTCCTATTGGAGAAAACATCCTATGTTGGCTATTTTTTGCACTCGTAATGACCAGGCAGAGGTTTCAACTACTATGCTTCCTTCACTTCAATGACTCTATAAGGTAAGGCCCCTTCTAAATGATCCGTCAAAAAAGTCTTCAGAAATATGTGCCTGACCGAAAGATCTACATAGAAGAATTGCTTATGCGATTTAAAGGCATACTACTTGTTAAGCAATATTATACATATGTATGTTGTATCTAAAGAAAGTTCTAACTGTCATCTTAACCCCTTAAGGACAATGGGCGGTCCCTAAACCCATTGAAAACAATGCATTTTGAGCCCGTACATGTACGGGCTTTGTCATTAAGGGGTTAAAAGCAAGATGTAACTTGTATGGGTGGGTGACTTGACAGTGATAAAATGTACATTTAAACAACCACATATCAAAAATGAAAAAGTCGCCCTGGTCATTGACCTAGGAAATCCCTGGTCGTTAAGGTACTAATCAAACTTTGAAAAGCAATTCTATTAAGTTTGGTTATTTGATCTGCAATGAAGAAGTATGACAGTAACAGGATGGACAATCCCACTGTAAAATTTAAATACCTCTACCCCTACAATGTACCCATTTTGAAGGAGTATATCACATTGTTTTGCAGCTCTGATGCAGCTACAATAATAGATATATAAACAGTGGAAATGTGTTTATAAGTGAGGTTTTGTAAATGAACAATTTTGATAGTTCCAACAGACTTTACTTTTCACTCTGACCAATCAGCATTTATATGGGGAAGAGACAAGGAAGGACATCAAAGCTTGCTGACACTATTTTAACTCAGTAGCAGCCACAAACAAATGAGTTAAGTGTGCTAGACAGTCAACGGCAGTGTTATACTTGGCTGAGACTTAGTCTACTCTCTAATGCTACAAGAAGTGTATGTGCACTACTAGTTGATTTTATTGTCCTACTGGAACTGCAGTAGTAGGTTTTTCATTTTTATTTAATTTAATACTTATTTTAGGGCTCTTTTTAATTTTAAAATGATAAGCCATTTCTTAAAATACGATAAAAAAAAATTGTTCACACAACTTCATTTCTTGAAGTACTGTGTTTCAGTAATACACTTCCAGCAAAACCTCATATTTTTGTACTGTGCAAGAGTTTGTGAAGGCAAAGTGTGGTCGCACCAAATATTGTTTTGGTTTTTCTTCTGTTAACTCACTCTTGTGTTTACACTCTTACTTTACACCATTTTTCACACCTGCCTAATACATTTTCACAGTACTGTATGTGCCCTGTGTTATATATATATGCTGTTGCTGAACATCTTGGATAACAAAATGGTCTGTCTCAATCTGTTGTTGTAAACATCTATTACACGGTTATACAAATATACAGTATAAATATAACTAAGGAACAAGGAAAGGACATCAAGATAAGAAATTAGCCTGCAATGAAGATTTTACCATAGACTTCACATTCCTTAAGGTAAAATAGTTCCATTTAATCTAAATATTTCCATTTCCATGAAACAAAAACAGAAGAAATCCATACTGGCTGCAAAGCCTCTTTAAGTTCCAAATGCAAATTTTCTAGTATACACATATTCTGTGTTTCTATAAAATCACAGATCAGGTCCCTTTATATTTCTGTGGTGACCCTTTGGAAATTGATTTGACAAGCTATCCAAGCTATTTTCCTGACACCTGATATTCTTAATGCAAGTCAGTTTCAATTATGGCTTAACAAACATTGCAGGGGGGAGTCTAACAAGACCCCCATTTGCATGTACAGACATTTGCAAGTGACCCGCCATTGATACAAATGGGAATGCATTCCTACTACTGATTGGATGCCTCAAGTAACCAATCAATGTCGAGAATTCTCGAACCATGAATGTAAGGTCTTTTATTTATTGATATTTAAAAGAATGCTTCAATATGCATTTTTCTTTTGTGAGACTGTCATGGACCGTAAACTGTCAATCACTTCAAATGGCTTCATTAGATGAACTGAACTTCATCCGCACTGCCATTGAGAATAAGCTTAGTATAGACTTCCCATTTAAATTGACGATTTATCTTCATCTGCTGACTCACGATAGCTATAACATCCTATCCCAGTCAAGTAAAACAGTTTCTCTGACATGAAATATTTTGCCAGGACCTGTTACATTCCACTTCACAATAATGCAGCCTCACGGAAAGGTCTTGGTGATATTAAACGGCATCCGTTATTAATGTGTCCTTCAGGAATACTTAATTTGCTCTGCATCCTTCACATAGGCTCCAGGACAAATAGGAGCTTTGGAAGGTAAGTGGAGGGATGCTTGTAGGAACAGTGCTTCTAGAAAGATCAATTGTTCATGTCAATTACCAGAATATAGTACAAGCTAGCAGTGGTTTTGGCTACCTAGACCTAGAGGGCAAGAACAGGGGGGAACGGGAGCTTTGGCAGGACCTCTGCCGTAAAAAAACACTAGGAAATCAGGCCCCGACATGTGATGCCTCTGTGGGGCTGTCAAAAGGCAGATTTCTGCTCTCTACACCTAGAAAAATTACATTATGAACAACCATGCCTAACCAGCACAGCCTCCACAGCATGTTCAAGTCTGATTACAGATGGACATTGACCTTCTGGTCACCTCTTCAGTATTGCGGCATTAGTACAAATATACCCCTAACATACACGCATAGTTAGGGAAGCTAATTATGTGTAAAATCAGGGTTTTTTTGCATTCTGTTGGGTAAGATTGATCATTACTCTCTTTATGGATTTATTGCTACTTGTTTTTTTTAAATGTAATGAGGAGTTATCAGGCACAGCTCTCTTTTCTAAGAAGGTTAATAGGGCTGTATTCTTACAAGTGACTTCTCACCAAGACAGGCAACCAAGAATCACAAATATCAATGGAATGTACTTATCAAACATGAATATATGAAATAAAATTAGTACATACTGTATAAGTTCATTAACATGAAGGTGTACATAGAAAACATTACATAACTGTAAGGATTGCAGGGAATATGGTTGAGAATTCTCCAGTTTGCTCTCGAATTGAAGTTGTGCATCTAGATATATACCAGTCGGCCTGTCTACATGCATCAATAATCTGGCACAGAGTTCTTGGTCTGCTTGGACAAACATTAAGCATAAAAAAGGATTTGTGCCAAAGATATCGGAGTGTTAACATTAAACTTAACATATTTGAGAGCACACAGAGACATAAAGACTTCTTATACATGTCAACCAATCTTTGAAAAAACTTTGTATTGCCATACACATTCAAATACAGTCCCACATTTCTTTCTTTGGACATTTCCAAACGGTTTGGTCAGACATTAGACCCTCTTTGTTGCAGATAGACCTGTTTTAAAATGGGCCGCTTTCAAACCACTCATTTTGGGCATTGACAGGAGTAGATTTCTTGGTTAGTCATCAATAATTGGAGGGGGGGCAAGGTGCAGCTGAAAGTTCTCATTTTGAAATACGCTGCTTGAGGGAAGGCCTCCCTGAGATGGGTGGTAGCTGCCTGATTTCTCTGGACTTTGAGAACGGCACAGTTCAGTCAGAAGTGCCAACTGCAAGATAGTGGAAAATAAAAGTCAGTTATTAATGAAAAAGAATCCTAAAACAGCATAACACCCAACATTTCATGGTTCGATTGACAGCCTTACAGAACAGTAAAGTGCTGCCCCACGAATGACAAAATACAAGGAAGCACAATATTAGTATCCATTCTGGCTTCTAAAACCCGAACAGGCTGGTAAAATACTTTAAAATGGGGCTTAAAACAGACAGCCAGGACTTTTTTTAGGGAATGGTGAATCACAATGTTTGCTTAACCTATTAATGTTTATTAAGAAAAGTAGCAGCACTTAGTTTGGAAACATTGCGTCTGCCAGCCTGATCACTACCACTAGACATCTGCAAACGCTTCAAGTGCATTCTCCCCTAGCAGTGCAGTAAAGTCCTCTCCTGCCCCAATTTGTGCTCCCTAACCTGCTAATCTAAAGAGCCCAATAAAGTCAACAACATGGACTTATAAGCACTCTAGAGTGTTTCACTTAAAATATGCGTTTTTTGCGTTTAGTCAAACTCATATAAAATAAATAATGCATGTAGTATTATGTGTAACGTTTTAGAATATATTTCAGCTAGTGTAGCCAAAAAAAAATATCAACTATGCTCATGCGACCATTTGCAATGCAAAATTTGCTTACTGCAAAAATGGTATGTGTGTGAATTTCTTCCTTGTGGAATATAAGCATTTCCTGAATAGTAGAATGTAAGATTGAGGTGCTAGTTCTGTAGGACCAAAGGGAGGTTTTTTACAATGGAAATGTATGGTGAGCTGTTATACAAGGTTTTTACCAGTTACCATCACCCACAACTACTTTAAACTGTGCATCTATTCCTGGTAAAAAGGGACATTTAAATGGGTTTCTGTAATTCAATAAGAGAGAATGTTCATTCTTGAAATAATCACACAAAACAACTCATCTTAGGGGCTTTAAGTGTTCTGGGCCACAGAGTAAACTTATTTACATTACTTCTAAAGAAAAATAATGTTTTTTTTGTTTGTTTTTAAGGCCACAAAGTAACCACAAAATTAGACCTGATATAAATCCTGAGGTTCTATTTTGAAAATCTAAAACGGTTTGTTTTCTGCCATAGACTATTAACAAAGATGCCCCATTTGTGAACAGACCACCCATAAACAAATCTGTAAAGATATATTAGAGCAATGGAGACATATATATGTTACTGTACCCGTGATGTTCCTTTATATAGACGGCAGAGCTGGTCAAATGCCTGCAGCTGTTGCGGGTCTAAGATGGAGCCACAGCTTGACTAGAAAAACAATACATATTGTTGTATTCATTTACTCTGGATTTGTGATAACTAACTATGTAAAATGTGGAATTTAAGAACTCATTAATTGTTTCAGATTGTCTGTCACTGATGTATGTAAACAAATTCACTAAATTTCTGTGTAACCATAAGTCTCTTTTTTGTTTTTTGATGCCCAGGTTTAATTTAGGTATCATTTTGTATCCACATCCTGGTGGCTATCTGGGAAGCCCCATCACCCCACTTAACATACTGTGAAACTGCATGTAATTATTTCTCCTTAACTGTTTACACCATCACCCTCCACATCATGCTCCTTCCCAGATGAAAGACAAATATGGTTTTCCTTGTTGTCATGGAAATTGTTTTTTTCTTTATCTTAATGCCAGTCTTTTTTTCTCTCAGGTTCACTCTATGGCTTCTGTCTTTGTCCAATACTCACATATGACTCCAGACATGAGGACACCTTGAAAAGGCATGAGTGGATTCTGCAGAATGCTCCCAAATGCATTTGGCTCTGCCCCTCCCTGCAGCTATTTTCCATGTACAAGATGTGTTTAGCTGAAAACATGGTAATCTCGGGGTACCGCTGCAGGCGGGTGACTGTTCAGATTTAAATGCATTTCTGCTACTGATTGGCTGACTTACTATCTTTACTATTATTAACTTACGAAGTCTGTGAAATATTGTGGTTAGATCGATAATATGAGTAAATACAATGTTATTTATTCTCTCTCTCTAAATATATGTAATTATAGAATCATTTTAATATATAAATATTCATACATATACATTTATCATGTTAGATATTTTTAAAATAGAATATTTATGACCCACATATTTTTTTTAAATTAATTTATGAATAACGACGGAGATTTTTGTGTCAGAACATCTGCCAGTTTGCATTTTTTTTACATTCCTTGAAGGTTTTCTGCAGTAAGAGCATGTTCTAATAAAACACAATAGTAAACAAGACCAGGCAAAGGCAGTTTCAGCAGCTCTGTAATTATTCTGTCTTTGTTGGCATTCTGGATTGCTTTTCTAGAAGCGCAAAAAAGTGGTCATGGGGTCACATTGTATGGTGTTTGGGTGGGTGCATATATATATATATATATATATATAAAAAAAAAAAAAAGCCAGAAGGCTTGTTTTTCCCTCAGAAATCTCATGGTGCTGCCCCAACCACAAGGGATTCTGGGTATGCACATGCAAATAAGGTCAACAATTATCACCTTTTGCTTCTTTATCCACTTTATACATAGATCCCTCCCTTGAGAGTATGTTTTGTCCATTAAGGACAAAACAGCTGTCCATGAGTGGTGATCTTGCTATTGCACCTCTTACCCGAGTTTTGTCTAAAGGCTGTCCTGTACAGCGGGCAATTACTGTACAGCGGGCAGACCAGGCCACCTTCCTCTATTGCTCTGTGGTCCAGTTCATATGCTCAAGTGCTTTTGGCAGCAGACAGCAGTCAGCATGGGCACCCTGGCAGCCCCATACGCAACAAACTGAGATGCACTGTGTGTTCTGACACTATTCTATGGGAAACAGCATGAACTTTTCCAGCAATTTGAGATACAGTAGCTTGTCTGTGGGATTTGACCACACAGGCCAGCCTTCACCCCCACGTGCATCAATGAGCCTTGGCCGCCCATGACCCTGTTGCAGCTTCTCCTTCCTTGGACCACTGGGAACACCCCATAAGAGCTGCAGTTTTGAAGATGCTCTGATCCAGTCGTCTAGCCATGACAATTTGGCCCTTGTCAAAGTCGCTCAGATCCTTATGCTTGCCCATTTTTCCTGCTTCTAGCACATCAGGACAAAATGCTCACTTGCTGACCGGTGCCATGATAACAAAATTATCAGTGGTCATAATGTTATGGGTAATCAGTGTGTGTGTAGAGAATCACATTGTTATGATAGGACATTGGTCTTTCAGATATAACAAAGTAAATTACTTTTCTAAAAAAAATACTGTAACTACAAAAAAAAATAAAAAATCAGCTGTGTGTTGTTTGTTCTCACATGTTTACCAACATTGAAATCACAAAGACGTCCCTCTTTAAGGAGCATGGCCAGCAGTACAGTGCCTTGGGGGACCTGGTACTGCTAGAACTGTTTATAGTTGAGCATCGTATCAGTAATTGATATATATATGCTAGTGGCTATTTGCTGTGATAAATGAAAAACAATCCTGTTAGGAGACCTTTTTTGCTATAAAACCATGCTGGAAAATAATTTTAAAAGAGATTTCACATTATGTAATTATTCGATGGAGTTGAGGTCAGGGCTCTGAGCCAGCAAGTCACTTTCTTCCACACCAAACTCATCTAACCATATTTTTATGGACCTGGGGCACATGCTGGAATAGAAAACCAAACTGTTCACCAAACTGTTCCCACAAAGTTGGAAGCATGTCTTGGTCTTGTAGCATTAAGATTTCCCTTCACTGGAAGTAAGGGGCCTAGCCCAATTCCTAATTTCAGTAATTAAGAGATGTGCCCCAATACTTTTGTCCATATAGTGGTGTACAAAGCAAGATCCACAAAGACATAGTTGGATAAGTTTGGTGTGGAAGAACTTGACTGGCCCGCACAGAGCCATGACCTCAACCCCATGGAACACCTTTGAGATAAACAGGAATGGCGATTGCAAGCCAGACCTTCTTGTCCAAAATCAGTGCCTGACCTAACAAATGTTCTACTGGATGAATGGGTAAACATTTCCACAGAAACATTCCAAAATCTTGTAAAAAGCCTTTGCAGAAGAGTGGAAGCTGTTATAGCTACAAGGGAGGGGACCAACTACATAAGTATCTATGTATTTAGAATGCAATATCATACAACCTTGTTGGTGTAATGGCTAGGTTTCCTAATACTTTTGCCCATATAGTGTACATCACATAAGCCATCATATTAAAATGTAACTATTCTCACTTTCCTTGTGGATTCCTCCCTGGACAGGTGGGACAAGGCACCTTTTACCTATTTAAACAAAAACAAACAAAAAAACACAGGAAGTGATTACACATCAACCACAAACAGCAGACATATACATTGATCAAGAGGATATTATCTACTACTATACTATACTGGGGGCACAAATAATCCCTTATAAAGTAACTTGTGTAAAGGGGTCTGCGTACATTGGTGACATATAGACATATCGTATGTAACTAACATTTTTACCATGAAATTTTTTGATGGCAAAAAGGTTAATGCAACAGTGCCTGGATTCTGGAAGTATATAGCATGGATCACAATGTAGTGGTAGTTGAGTAATGCATTACCCTCCCTTCACTGCCATCATTCAGTGGAAGATTCTCCAATGTTCTGCCCAATACAGCAGGCACCCATGGCCAAAAAGGTTGTTAACTAAAAGATTAAATGATTATGTGCAAATGTCCCACTATAAAAGTGGGTCCAATGTTTAAATCAAGTGTCTCTCAACACTCCTATATCCTCCATTTTACATAATTCCCAAGCTTCACACCATAAGAATAAAAAACATATGTATAATACATGTTTAATCACAATATTTAACAATACATTTGGATTGTAAAATTTTCAAGAAAATTAATAGTTCATAATACTTAATATAAATACATACAAGTAGAACAGATTAAAACAAAAAGGCAGATCCTGTGTGAGCTTCCCCATTGTTTTGGTAGCCCCTTCTAATTTTTCACAAAACAGGAAACAATACATGAATTTTAGTCTAGGGCTTTAGAGATAGAGTGACTGTTAGAAATGCGCAAATGACTTTTGTGATTAAAGTCCTGCTTTTGCAAGACAATGACAATTCTTTCCTGGAGTATGTAGAAAAAGTTGAATGTGCACACTTTTTAGATCACTTTCATGCAGAGTTGAAAAGTTTCTATAAACCTACCAGTGGCTGCTATATACATACAGCATATAAATTGTGATATCAAGCACTCCATAGCCAGAACACATGTGGTATACACACAGGCCCGCCCACACACACATACACTTAACTATACACACACATGTAACCACACATTCACAAACACATCCAGACAGACACACTCACACATAGACAAACATGCTAACATACCCAGGCACACATGATATCCTACCCAGGAACACACAAACAGAGGAAGACACAAGTACGTACACATACACACACACATCCCCATACAGACACAGACACATTATTATACTCATGCAGACACAAAAACCCAGAGACACACGCGTACCCATAAACACACACCAAACCAAACCTGCTAACTCTTTATAGACTTAGGGAAATGTTTTAAAAGTTTGTGGACATATCTCCAATTTTCTAGCTACAAAGAAACAGATACCGTCAATAAAAGGAAGTTGACTTTCAGAGCGTCTATTTATGAAGGTTTTAATCTCTTACTTTTTCATGAGATTCAGGCACAAAAGAGTGACAAAACACACTGTGAGCAGCAGGGAGAAGTGATAAAGAAATAACAATTGCTTCGATAGGATCTAATTGCAGGCTGTGTGAAAATTGTGAAAAGTGAGTCAAATAATTCACGCAAATACTCAGCTGAGCTTGATGGCAGAAATAATTAACACTCTCCCTGCTAGATGTATCTGTCATATAACACACAGTGCTATATCTGTGAAATGGGACCTGTGAAATAAACACATTTATCCAAAGATGTTCAGTTAAAGACAGAGGGAGACAGGGAAGAAGGCTACACTGCAAAGGTATTAAACAGCCAGTGTTTTAGCATATTACAAGACATGCACAAATAAATACACTACAGACCTGCCAATGTGGATGAATTGTGTAATCGAGGTGAAGTAGAGGTGATAAATAAACAATCATGAAATACAGATATGACAGAGTCACTTAAGATAAATTAACCTTAAACAGGGGTAAGAAGGTCACCAATACTCCTGACACTAGCAGGAACCCTAAAGTGGCAGTTTATTGTCCCTGAAACCCCATGCTGCAGATGAATGCATATAAAAGTACCATGAGTACTTTAACCCCTTAAGGACCAGGCTGTTTTTTTGTACCCTTCGTGACCAAGGCTGGTAACACTTTTGCTCGTGGTGAGCTGTAATTTTCTCATCTCCTATTTTGAGTACCCACACAAGTTATATGTTGGTTTTTTTTCAGGACAAGAAGGGCTTTCTTCAGATACCATTTTAAGTCATATCATCTAATTTCCTAAAAAAAAAAAAGCACTTTTTCTCACTTTTATTTGAAAAATCTTATATTAGTTTACAAAAGCTAATGAAAAAAATGGCTAAATAGATTCTACTTGTTGTTCTGATTAAAGAAATACCCACTTGTCATACAGAGCCTGTGTTGGGCTAACGCAGGGGTTTGGCATTGGAAGGGTTAACCTAGCCAGATGTGTTTTACAACCAGCAGCTTGCCCTCTTAAGCCACTCAGACTGACCAACACCTTGTTCATACCAGAGCTATGCCATAAATTCATTGAGGTTCAGCCTCAGTGATCATTAGTGGTAACTCCCCTATGATATGGAATTGAGAGTGATGGTCTTCTATGCTGGGTTTGGGTCATCTTGAGGAGACATTGGGATCTGTCAATCTTAACAAATGTTAAGATGTAGTTTCATATGTGCGTTGATACTAAGGGCTAGACCTGGGACGTCTCTCTCTGTGACACTGGAGGGGAGGAACATCTCACCAGTGGATAACCTCTCCTGGAACATTTCACTGAAAATCCTCAAACTCAACAAGGACATTGAGGTTCCCACAGATGACCAATATCGTTTTTTTATAATTAGGTTTTTCTGTGTTTCTCCTTGTTTTATCTTTACAAACTGTATTATATACTCTGTGTTTAAATCACCTTGGTTCATATCATTTTGTACGTAAGCACTGTGACATTGGTCAAATTAAACTACATATTAATCCAGTTTCTGTCTCTGTGTTCTAACCGAACTCTACCTTCTGAGAAAACCAGATTAAACCACGTTACTTTATTATTTTACTTAAATTAGGTTTTATACATTTTGATCCGTTCAGTGTGGTACTGGGCGTTACCGAAGCGGCCATAAGGTGTAGTCAGCTGAAAATAAAGTATTTTCTCGATTATAAGACAAGGTTTTTTTCAGAGCAAATGCTCAAATAGAGGTCTGACTACAAGACTAAGATCCAGATCCCCCGCAGCTTTGTAGGGAACCTGGATCCTCCTCTCTGGCAGGCGGTGGGCCGGTGCCGGCACTTCCTCTGGGGCTTCTATGACAGAGTGCCGACATCACATGACCTTCCGGTGCTCAGTCATAGAAGCCCCAGAGGAAGTACCCACTAGCGGCATCCCACAGACCTCCACCAGCTGCCCTACTAGACACCAGGGAGTCTGAAGCACGGGGTCTAGGGACAAGTCTAGGGATGCACTGGTAAGTCAGGGGGAGGGTAAGAGTGGCATGGGGGGTATAATGGTTTTCTCGAGGCAGAGTGGCATATAGGTGGTTAAAAGGCATAACAGGGAGGCATAGTGGCATATGGGGTGTATAAGGCATATCTGGGGTAGAGAGTGGAAATAGGGGGTTTAAAAAGGATGTCAGGGAGGCAGAGTGGCATGTAGGGGTGTATAAGGCATATCTGGTGGCAGAGTGGCTTATTAGGGAGGCAGAGCTGCATATAGGGGTAAAGGCATTTCTGGGGGGCAGAGTGGCATATAAGGGGGTATAAGGCATATCTGGGGGGCAGATGTGGAGAACTGGGGCAAATAAAAGGAAAACAACAACAACAAAAAAAAAACATTCCTCTCAATCATAGTTTTTATTAACCCCTTCCGTACCTGTGACGTACCTGGTACTTCCTGGTTGGGTGTCACCCACGGACAGGGACGTTCCAGGTACATCATCGATGATGCGCAATCCAGCGTCGCTATGGACGCTGGGATCGCGAGGGGTGTCCCCAGCGATCTGCAGCAGCCACTTCCCATCAATTCCGTGCACGTGATCGCTTTGAAGCGAATCACAAGCACGGAATTAAAATATTTAAATAAAACTAGGGTCTTCAAGGTCCTGAAGGGGTTAAATATGAAAAGATTGTTTACATGTGAATTAATATTTACTAGTAAAACTATTTTTCCCTATAGGGTAGGCTTTTTCTTTTTTTCCTAAATGAATATTCCAATTTTGGGGGGTAATTGAGCAGATACGGTATTACTAATCACATTGAGATTTGAAAGCTGGGCTTCATTGACTTGCATGGTTGAATTCATTACCTATATAAGTGCAGAGTCTGGAAAAACCCTCTTGGAAACTTGTTTATTTATTTTTTATTGTTTATCTGAGAGGGAAAATCTTTGGCACTGGCGCTTGTGACCATTCTCCGGAGGGGGTCACAGTGCATCCTGGGGTGGGTGTTCATTGTCGCTGAATGCCTCCCTATTGAGGCATTTTACCAACACAATTGAAGCTTAGAAGGCGATCACTGATCGCCTCCTAAACTCTTTTAAAACGGGGGTCCGCTGGCATACAGTGCATGGCGGACATTGATGCCCTGATGACGATCTCGGTGTTGCTGAATGCCTCAACACAGAGGCATTATAGCAACACTGTTTAAGCAAAGAAAGCAATCATAGGCACGTCACTGGTCTAACGCACACGCTTCCGCGTAAACATCTATGCTCAAACGCACCCTTTCACGTAAACATCTATGCTCACACACACACCCTTTCACGTAAACATCTGTGCTCACACACACTTCCACGTAAATATCTGTGCTCACACACACTTCCACGTAAACATCTGTGCTCACACACAAACCCTTCCACGTAAACACCTGTGCTCACACATACACTTCCACATAAACACCTATCCTCATACACATACATTTACACATCCATTATCATACACACCTGTGCTCACATACAAACATTTATACATGCATGCTCACACATACACATTCATCCTTACACACACACTTACACATCCATGCTCACATATAATTATATGATTAGGAATTAGATGGCTCAAACATCTTGATCAAGTTTAATCATATGTCTATTAATACCTCTTTTAAACAAGTACTTTTCCTGATAAACATTAAAGGATAGGTTCAGTTTTATGTGTGATCACCAATTGCACCATTCATCAGAATTCTCTGAGAAACATGGGCCATGTCAGCCTCCAAGAAGTGCTGACTAACTAATCCTGAACAGATACACTCCTGAATAACAAAGGGTCTTGGCTATAAAACTAAGCAAGGAAAATCTAAGTAGGACCTAGGTCAGATTCCCAGAAATATTTGGAGATAATTGCTGATGACAACTCTAAGATGTTGTTCAGAATAGTTCTCAGTACATTATTTTAGTCAAGGCAAACACAGTTTTACTGAGCGATAAAGTTCATTCCCTCACAAATGATTAACAAACTTCAATATTAATATAATGTTCGGCTTTACACCTTAAAAACCATGACTGGTCAATTAAAATCACTACTGCAAAGTTGTTGAACTACTTGCTACAAATGTAATAATTTTAAGTGTCTTGGGTTTTACACCACCTTAGTCATTATCAAATAATCCATCAATAGATAAGCATCATTATTTAGTATATATATTTTTTTAATTTAAATACTTTGTGTAATTACTAGGTTAACAAATTTAACTTTTTATAATGATTTCAACACATTTAGATTATTGCGAGACTAAATCAGAGACTAAATGTACACATTTTCATAGCTAATTTAAAATCTACCAAATTTGTCAATAATTTGACTCTTACTTCGAGGTCTGCTTTCACAAGGAATCAGCTGTGATATACATGTGCTAAATGTTTACATGGCTTTGGGTAGTTTACCACTCATTATTTGGATTTAAGTCCATCTGCTTCTTGGTGTGCATTAATGTAGCAGATATTTTTCTTTTGTTTGTTTCTAAAAGTCAACTTTTAAGATCAATTAAACTGGTAATGCACAACAGAAGTGTGACACTTCTCCTGTCTGGGTACTGCTTACCTGCACCAAAGATGGCATTCTCCCTTTACTTACTGCTGTGCCTGGTTGGCACCCAACTTGGATTTTGCTGCTTGAGCTGCACCGAAAGCAGATCCATTGGCTCTGTTCACCTGCATCAACCTTGCAGTTTTTCCCCAGAAGACAGAGTGAGTGGTACAAGTGACCACAGCTGCAGAACACATATAGGTTACAACCCTTCGGAATCAACTCCTGACCTACAGAGCCCTTAACAACTCTGCACCCCCTTATTTTTCAAGCCATATGAACGGCCAACAACCTTGTAGAATTATTCTGACTCAACCAACTTATCTCCTACTGTTTCATACCTCCTCAACCACTGACTACATTGCAAGCTCGCAAAAGAGCAGGCCCTCTTCTCCTTTTGTATCAGTCAGGATGCACCTATATATATCGGTGGCCAAAAAGGGGATTATCGGCAAAATGCAGAAATAAAAAAATGTCAGAAAATAATCGTCCGCAGGTGCCAGGCCGCTTGCCTATGTGTTGCTCTGCGCAGGCAGCGTCTTTTGTACCGGCCAGGGGAAGAAAAACCCAGCATGAATTTATGTCACATGACTCTGTGCCGTTCCTTCTTCAGCGCAGGGGGGGCTCAAGAGAGGTCTATGAGTTCAGGTAAGGGGGTGGGGGAGGGTTATGAGCAAGTATGCGTGATTAAGGGAATGAATAAGAGTATGAGTATATGAATGAGTGATAGCATGGATATTAATAGCAACAATATTAACAAATATATATATATATATTATAACAGCAACCACACTATCATGACCAGGCAACCAGTACATGCTAGAACCTGGGCATGATAGGAGTGCGATTGCTGTTAGTAATCATACTCCTATCATGCTAAGTCGGCCAGTACATGCTGGAATCTGGGTATGCCTGGGCATGATAGGAGTGTGATTGCTGTTAACAATCACATATATACATATACAGATCAAACCCATTTGATCCATCTAGCCTGCCTATTTTTTCTTGCTATAAGGACTCTTAACAAGTTCTAGGCAGATTTCCTCTCGATAAAGTAAAACTTCCTTACATTACATCAAAACACCTAACCCTCTAGTTTTAGATTACGACATCTTGTTCTAACAATTCTCCTCTTCTGAGATATGGGATAAGATCTATAAAGGATATCCTACATTATGTATGAAGGCTAACCACCACTATTGCTTAGGCATCCTGGAAAAATAAGGCCCCTGTCAGGTGTCACAGTAATTAATATTGCACCACACACAACTGTAGTTCCCTATATTATGAGTATGTGTAGTTATGGAAAAAAAACAGGGTTTTAAATGTGATACGCCACGTGTTCCATAGGACAACATGTAAAATTTGAGGAGGGGTGATTTGTAAAGTTTGCTTAATGGGCACATTCGTGGTTCAAGGTACAACATGTTTTTCAACTAATCATATTGTCAGCACAAAATATGATTAAATATTTGTCAGCCTAATAGACCCTAGATTATAACTACCTGAAGACAATGATCTCGTCGGAAGCTTCCTGCCTTCTCTTGTACTGTTGCAAACACACACAGCAGTAGTCTTGCTTGGGAACCAGTGCCCTTGCAATTGAAGATTTGAGATTGCGAAGTGACCAGTGCAGGTCCTGGTTCAATAGATTGGTGGTAGTTTCCAGTAATGTCTGAATGGGAAGATCCAAAAAGACAACAGAATTAGAGGACAACCTACAGTGATCTGTTTAGACAGCAGATATTAGGAGGCACTGGACTTTTTCTAGGACACTCTTAGTTTTTACATGTGGCTCATCACCAACGACAGTGGTACCTTGAAGTACAGTATTTGGTAGGTATAAATGCATTACACTTTTTTTTATTTATTTACACTAGCAGATTCATTAGTGATGTTACAAAAGGGGAGAGTGGGAATGAACAACAACATTAAAATTGACAGTTTTCTATGTTAACAAAAACATACCTGGGAACTCTCCGGGTTTGACCCGGAGATTGCCGGGTGAGAGCTGCTCCTCCGGGTCACGGGAGCGGGGTCTTGACACGCCCCGCTCCCCGTCCATTTTTTCCATTAAACGGGGGTGTTTCGCCCCCAACGTCAGCAGGAACTCCCCCGACATCAGCAGGACCGCCCACCGCTGGCGGGGGACCGCCCACCGACGTCAGCGGGACTGCTCACCAACTGGGGTCCCGCTGACGTCAGTGTGCAGTCCTGGTCACGTCCTGCAAGGGAAGGCTCTGGGTAGCCAGAGCCGAGAAGTTCCCAGGTATGCAAAAACACATTCGGATACGCTGGTATGTAAGTAGAAGAGGTTGAGAGGAATGAGACAGGAGGGGGACTGTTTGGGTAAGGATGATTTGATTGTGGTGAGTGTGATGTGAAAAAGTCAGACTGCAAGAGAGGTCCAAGCAGATAGGTAAGGAGTGACCTTTAATTTTGCTGGTAAAGGAATTGTTAGTAATTGTGGTGAGGGCTGTCTCAGAAGAGCATGTCAGGGCATTAAATAAGCTTAGAAAGCGATCAAAGGTCGCGTTCTTCGCTTAAACGGTGTTGTTGTAGTGCCTCCTCATCAACACCGAAATCTGGCAAAGAGACCCAGTGTGATCCCTCCCTGGGGATACCAGATTTAAAAGATTTTGTCTCTCACAAGATGGCAGGGCCCCTTAAAAAATAACCAACTTTCCAAGAGGGTCTCTCCAGACACTATGGAGAACGCTGGGCTCCCCCCTGCAGGTTAAATACAGGTACCACATTCAGCCGTGCAGGTCAATGGAGCTCAGCTTTCCAATCACAGTGTTAAAAAAATAAATAATTTGGCAACATGTAAACATAAATCATGTATTCTATTCCATAAATTTATATGGATTCAAATTCAGGATCTATCATTATGCAGGGTACTAGATGTGTTGCTAAGCTGAATCATATCAAAATCTGACTCAGTGTCAGTGGCATATGCCTCTTCAGTGGTATACAAACTGTTCATTTTCTAACTATAGGAACAAAGCAGCTATCTTTTTTTATCCCTATCTAAAAAAAAAAAAAAGAGAGACACAGTAGAAACACTATATCACAGTCCTCTGTCTCGCACTAACGCATGATCACAAGTGAGAAGGACAAAGGCAGAGAATACACATTGCATTTGTCATCTTAAACATGCGTGCATATAATTTGCATACATGTAAATAAAGAGGACTGGCTGTAGACTGGTCATGAAAGGTTAAAGTTTAAATGAGTGAATGATCTGTGAATTAAGCAGAATACCTTGCTTCCCCAGGGCACTAAAAGAAAAGTTGTTCACGCGGACCGCGAGCAACACAGAGGGAAGCAGGGGCCCCTGTGAGCAGCACAGATAAATCTGCAGTTCAGGTAAGCAGGTGGAGGAGGGTGCATGAATGAGTATCTGATTCAGTGAATGAATATCGGAATGAGGGAATATTTGTGAATGAGTATCTGTGGATGAGGAAATGAATGAGTATCTGTGGATGAAAGACATGCGTCCAAGTTCAGCCTTTCCTATATCTGTTAATGAGTGAGTATGTGTGTGATAGCATGGATGTGTAAGTGGGGGGCATGCCACAGGGGGGCTGCTGGTTTGGGGCAACTCTGCCACAGGGAGGCTGTTGGTTTGGGGCAACACTGCCACAGGGAGGCTGTTGGTTTGGGGCAATGCTGCCACAGGGGGGCTGTTGGTTTGGGGCAAAGATGGCAATTCCTATGCTTCCAATCTGGGTGCTAGGCAGGTCCTGTGGATGTACTCTGGGTGCCAAGGCTGAAGTGATACTAAAGGGGAGAGGCTTGCTGGGTGGCATTCATTCACAATGTGGAACTGGCTGGGGGCAATACACAAGGCTGTGGGGGCAATGGGGCATTCATTCACAATCAGGCTGGCTGGGGGCATCACATAAATCAATACTTAAGAGGGGGGCTGTCTGGTGAGATAAATATACAACGTAGGGCTAATTTTTAAGTTGATCATTTTATATGGCCCGCGAATGATGTTATAAATATCCAAATGGTGCTTGGCAGAAAAAATGGTTCCCTACCCCTGCATTAAAGGATTGACAAGATCAGTATATACTACATACATGAAGCAGAGGTTTCACCCACAGCCTTTAACAATTACAAATAACCCAGCCAGGGTGAACCAAGTGTTACACCTTTGAAAGCAGCAGGCTATGGAGGCAGTTAACGTGAGGTAAAGGAAGGTTCAGGTAAAGACAAGGTTAAAGCGTGTTATAGGCATTAACAGCATTATACAATTACAATACAAACAAAGGCAAACAAATACAATTTACCCTTTCATAATTAAAGGTGTCTAGCATTCCTAAAACCAGGCCTTGTATTTCTCCCAACTTTCCTCTTCCATACACAGGATCCTGGAAATAATAAAACACATACATTATCATTTTCTGCTTAATCCCGTCATATTTTCCTTGATTCAAAGGATTATATAGTTTGTGCCTAAAATGCAAACACGCATTACAAATTACATTTCTGTAGCAATGTCACAAAAAGGAAGAGTGAATATTGACAAGATTAAAAGTGACAATATAAAAAATTGAAGACAAAGTGCTGTGCACCACAGTGTTCCACAGCCGCCATACAATGCTTTTAGGTCACGTAGAGAGCACAGATGCCGTGGAGGGGAGCGGCTGGGGGCACTGCCATGGGTCAGGCCTGCCGCCGCTCCCAAGATATACATGTCACTGCCTGTATGCATTTGCCCTTTTCCATACCCTCCCCCAGCTTGCAGGTGATGTGTTTGGCCGAACATATTTCTCAGCGTGTGATACACTCACCCCAAGTTCCAGAGCTGGGTCTGGGAATGCTACATTACTACATTATATAATTTAGGTTTCAATTCAAGGGAGTTAAAATACATCCGAGAACACAGAATTTGCATCTTCAATTGACCAGGAAATGTTGATACATGTACACAAATTCACCAAAAATATTCTTAAACCTTTCATTAACATGATCACTAGAATCTGGTAATTAAGAGTATGTTGATCACAATCTGTATTTTATTTATGTAAAATATTGTAACAGCATTTAGGCAGAGTAGATGTGACCATTGCCATCAAGTTTCAAGTGCATCTGCTAATCTTATTAAAGTATGTCCTGTTTCAGCATCAAAATACGTGAAACTAAGATGGATTCTGGAAACCCACTTATGGAAAAAAAATTGTATAATTTTCCGACCAGCACTTTGTTGCCAAGAACCTGAATTAACATATCAGTGAACAATAGCCTATGGTTTCTACCACTGCCTGTCGATATTTGCTGAACAGCCACAAAGTGGTTAAATCTCTATGCGCTTGCGATCACATCACTTCAGAGCTTCCATGAAATATGCATGAAATGGTGGCCCAGTTTTCAAAGAGACTCTCTGAAACATCTGCATCCTGCAGGAAAACAAGCCAGGGGCATGCAGAAAGGCAGGCAGCAGCAGATGTGCCTACTGATATATCTATTATTTAACCTCTTTTGCATGAAGCTCTTACATTACTCTTTAAGGTGACAAGTTGTCCCTTGGGGACAAAAAACTGCATCATACAGGGGATTAATGATTGAAATGTGACCCTGAGGTGTACATTTCCCATAAGCATCACTGGGTGATCTGCTGGCCCAAGGTCAGCTTCATGTTGAAAGTTAGAATTCGTATCCCCCACACATCTGGGCAGCATTGGCATCCATCAAGGTATATGTGGGCTAGTTAATAGAAAATTAACCTTGTGGTCACATACATCCTTCTAATGCTAAGTGTTTAAGTATCTCAGAAGAGAAATACATTATTCATAAATAGCCCCCCTGACAAAAAATGCCCAACTTGGAAACATACAGAGAATAGATATATTTGTTTCTGCAGTTTAACTTGGAGTATAGAAAGGTGTTATTAAGAGAGGTGCAGCTTTAAACTACTAATGTGTCCCCCCCCCTGCATTAACTGGAATCTCTATCAGCGTAAGAAGCAGGTCGACATTGAATGCATTAATGTAAAGCTTTGATGTCCTATAGCAATAAAAACCTTTTTCACGGTAGAAGCAATCCATAAACACAAGTTATTAAACAGGATCAGATAATTAAAATTATAATATAAAGAACTGTGATACTAGGATTCAGCGAATCCCACTGGTGAATGAAATGGAAGACATGTTTCTGTAAGCATGCAGTAATAGTCCAATCCCGAAATGTTTCCCAAATTCAGTCTCAGCCAGCCAGTTGTTCTCAATTTAACTACTTATATTACACACTTGAACCAGTTATAAGTGCCTATGAAAGATCCAGTTGCGATATACACACCCAGATGCAATTTCATAGAAGAAAAATTGTAGATAATCATAATGACATATTTTTGGCATGTTTCAGTGTACATTTAAAGATAAATCCTTCTTTAAAAAAACATTGATTCTCTCAGGCAGAAGGGCTTTCTTTCAACTTGCAGGACCCTACTTACCTTTGGTTTCTGTAAATCAAAATTGTTAAGTACTACATGTTATGTTCTGTTAATCCATTGTACAGCACTGTAGGGTATGATGGCACAATATACGGTAAATCAATTAATAATAGTAATCTGATGAATGCAGGCTAGATTTACCCAATTGTCACATTTGGGTCTCTTAATCCAAATGTTCAGATAACTATTCAGTTTCATACAGGAAAAGAAGAGACTGATCCTCTTAAATTAACAGTATGTTCAAAAATCCAAATGAAAAATTAAATACAACATTTAAATGATTTAATCCTCTAACTAAAAATTTAAGTTCCAATAGAAAATAAAATGTAATACCATGATTGCTTGATTATGCTGCAATCAGATAGTTATTGTGTGGAAAAGTTGCCATAGAAACATGAACCTTTTTAAGGAGTTGTGTTATACGACATATGTAAAGCTTATACGAAGAAATGACACATATGCAGTTTCCAAATGAACTGTGCCTTGCTCTTCTCTTAATCACGCTTTAGTTTGCGTCTCATTTAACTGTTGAGTATACAGCCTCACAGATTCTCAGTGATAGATGGGGGAAATGCTCTGTCTCTATTTTATTCCTTGGAGAGTTTGACAACGTTGCTCATTAAATGGCGATGAGGCACAGTTTTGGTCCCAAGATTGCTCTTTAGAAGTAAGGCTTGCTTGTCTCACCTACATAAAGAGTCATTAATCCAAAAACAATTGAATACTAGACAGGGAAATTTACGGTTCCAGGTTCTGTTGGTTGAAACCTCCTATCATGGCAGACAATGGCTGTATCAAGCAACCCCTCTACACCTATGAAACTGGACAGAGCCAAGAGAAATTCTGTTTATTTAGTTCTAGTTTTGTACCCTTTGAATGTATTTGTATATATAAGAAGTGCTGCATAAAATTATTGGCACTATACAAATATATATATATATATACACACATACATACATACATACATACATTCGCACTATATGGACAATATATATATATATATGTCACTATGGACCTTGCTTTGTGCACTGGTGCACAGTCATGCTGGAGTAGAAAAGGGCCATCCCCAAACAGTTTCCACAAAATTGGGCACATAGCATTGTGCAAAATGTCTTGGTATGCTGAAGTGGACAGCATAAATTCCACGCTGTGGATGATCAAAATCCCATGAGTGCCTGTATTCTGTCCGACTAGTATGTAGCTACTATTATTTTCCTGGATATGAAGGTGGAGTACAGGCATTTTGGACAGTGTATACAGTATATAATGCAATGCATCTGTGTCTTGATGCAGATGAGTGATGGCAAAATTCTGGTATATGGCCAGGAATGAATGATAATGCCATATTAACATCACACCAGCCAAACCCAGAAGATCTGCTTCAGTGTGTCTGGGAATCCTGTTATCCACCAAATGAATGCGCAAACTGTACAATCAATGGACATTATGTTGTACTGCATTGTTTCTGAACGATTTCTCCAACCAAGAAATCCATTACTCCAACCGACTACCCTTAGTACTGTTTATTTTCAGTAAGTATATAATATAGTAACCCTCTTCCGTCCTAGGCGTTAACAGAAATACCTTGTGGGAGCACATAAAAGGCATGAAGGTACCTAGATCTAGATTTAGCAACTCTGTTAGTAGGTCAACAGACATACTCACAAAGTCAGAGATCCGGGACACTGACAGGCAGAAACCACATTAAAATTGTAGGGCAGTGAGAAACAAGTAAAAATTTTATTTTTATCAAAGGAATCTTTTAAACCGTGAGTAGTGTGCAAAATTAAACATTTTACCTCACAGACAAATTTATTTTAAATCTCTAGCTTACCTAGCCAACAGTTTATAATTTCATTTCACCGATTTCACCATGCAATGTGTAGGACCGGTTTCTGCAAGACTGGCCTTGATCCCGCATAACGAATAAGTACATTTATAAGATTTTCTGACGGTATTAACAAATGCATTTTGAAGGACCAAGTCAGCCCTTGTTGCAGAGCAAACTGAACAGGTTTGACCCAGCCTAATGCAAATCACTAAAATTCCTAAAACCAATAATTAATAAGATGAAAAAAAAGAGTTAGCACCTCAACTCTGTAACTGTATTTGTGTGAAATGCCAAATGTATATGTGGAAATAATAGTATAAAATCATTCAAATGGTGATGGAACAATAACAACGGAAATGGTCACTCCAGGCCTAGGTCTTGTTACTTACTGTAGCTTGTAACAGGGAAGAGGCAGCACAGCACAACCAAACAATATAGGAGACAGATATACACTACATCATGTGCTTTTTTATAAGTCATTGAGGTGACAGACATGCTTGGTTCTATTCTACAGGAAACAAACTTACAAAGAGCTACAATGCAAGAGCCCTGCCAGAGGGTAGTGCTTATACAGTAATAATGGTTAATAATGGGGCTTGAGGTGGATGTGCCTAGGAAGCAGTGTACACAGTGGTGAGTTGTGTGTTTGAGTAAAATGTAAAAATCAGAACTTTGCTGGTTTTGCCTCCACTCACCTGCAGGATTCTCTGGAGGATGGATGGGAGGGGGATGTATGGTGCCATGCTATTTAGAACCTCCATGGTCATACTTTTTAATGCTGTAGGGACACAAAATGCAATGAGATCTCAGGAATAACAAACAAGTTCATGTACAAAAACAACAAAAAAGATAGTATTGTAGCCAATGGAACCCAACCTATCCACATGATCTGTGTATTCTCTTTAGAAAATATGCAAAATGATTAAATAATAATAATGCAACTAGAGCAAGGACTGATGGTTAAACCTTTTGAAAGGGTGAGACGGTTTTTTGTCTAAATAGGATTGTCCTAAATCCTGTGATAAGGCTTGAAATATTCCATGAGTCAGGTAGCCATGGCTTCTAGATTTCAGATGCGGTTCCTAAGATTTTATGGCAAATTGATCTCTACAGTTGAACATCTTTCAGGCTCCTTGTAGTGACCAAATAACAGCCAAAGCCCATCTACCATGCAGAGGACCTTTTTTTCTACAATTAAACCTAGCTGTTTCTAGCAATTGTTTTCTGTTTTAAATAGTTCACCTTTTTATTTCTTACAGATCGGCTGCAAAGAAGTTGAGGTTTTGTCTCGCCAAACTCTTGCTGTAATATTTATTTCTGTGCACATTCAAGGTACGAAAGGATGCAGCATAAGTAAAAGTGGTAATGAAAATAGGTGTATTAGTGTGTCACTAAAATCCTCTGTCATCTAGTACAATTTAAACTCCCTGGTTTAACACTATGGATGAATGGAACAGATGGAGAAATAACTCACATTCAGAATACAACTGGCAGGAATATGAACTGAGAAGCTTCTGTGGTGACATCATCGCTTCCAGCAAAGGAAACCACAGGGCCTGAGTGGGACAAAAAAACCCCACGAAAAACATCACGCATACCCTACGTCAGACAACAACAAACACTCCCCCACTGTACCCTAAAAATATATACATTTTCTTTCTTTAGCCCCAGTAGATTCAGGGAGCGATTGCTAGGCAAGAAATAGCCCATTGGCCTAATTTTGATTTACCAGTAAAGAAAATAATTCATACAGCAAATAAAATGCAGTGCATGGGCTCTGATTTCTACAGCACTAGATAATTGGTACATGGTAAAGTGTACCTTCCTAAAACACTGAATTTATAGATCATAGGTAAAGAATAGCTTAAATAATAAACCATGCTGTCCAGAGCAACCATTTTGCATCAAAGTGACTCATGCCAAGACCAGTACCTCTCGCTGTTGTTGGTTTAGTGTGTGCGCTGTCCTTTCACAGAGAGAGATAGTTTCCAATAACGTTTTCTCCACACATGTAATAGTGGTTTCTTGTTTGAGGCCTGGTTGGAAGAAGGAGAAGAGTACAAAATGCTCAATAGTATATTTTACGTTAAAATCTCGAAGCTTGAGAAAATCATGTTTTTGTCTTGGGAGATGGGTACATGATACTGCATTGGAAGGGAATGTAGATCTCTTGATAATGGGTTATTTTTGTTATTTGTTCTTTTTCAATATAGCAACATATTCAATGGGGATGTGTGAATGCCAACTCCCCCCTTTACATTGGTGGTGCACCTTAACCATATGACCTCTACTCCCCACAGACAAATACGTACATCAATGTCTTTCCAGGTGGTTTTTTTTGGCATGATAGCCCATTTCAGTCTATGCAAGGTGACTCACTATTCATTGACTGGCAGACAGAAAACAGTAACTGTGCCACACTATTATACACTATTAATCTCAATGATACAGGGGATGGTGTTTTAGTAATCTATCAACAGATTGTTCAGGTAATGCTGAATGCAAAATGTTGCTAACATTAAACTAAACACAAGTTAAAGGATTTTGATAAATTATATTTTTGTCAGTAAAACACACCTGGTGAATCCACAGAGTCTTTGGTCAGCGCTGAAAGCATGCACTTAAGTCTCTGTATACAGGAAAGATATAACAACAAAATATAGAAAATTAATTACTGTAGAATGTAAAAGGGGAATAACCAGGGACAAAGATATGAAATACACACAAAAATCTTTTTTCTGGAAGAAACTGTAGTTAGAGAGACCATTACCGTAAGCATAACTTGAAAAGCTGCCTCAATGTCCCCCTTCTTTTCTAGGAGATAGGCCAAAGATTCATGATCATGTTTTTGTGCAATCTACAAAAAGAATGGGTGTTATTTTTGAAGTTTCTGGAATAGATACACATATGTGCATTGAGGTAAAAGGCACATTACAATTTAAAAAGATACCTCATAAGACCCATTGGAGAACTGACTTGAGGTTTGTTTGTTTTTTTGTTTTTCAATTAATGTGTAGACATTGCATGCATCTTACCTGAATAGTCTCTTCTAATCTGTAATGCTCCAGAATCTGCAGCATTGGAGTTACCTGGGAAGGATCATACTGGCACATTAAGTCTATGAAGAGCTCTGTAATGTGTGGCTGAGACTGCAGGATCTCAGGGGTCATCTGAGCTCCATCCCTGCCAACAACAAAACAGAGACATTAGGCAACTAATAGATTAAATTGTGAAGATACAGAAGGAAATGGTAATTAGGGTTTCTTGAAGGACATTCAACAAGTCCGTTTTTTCCACAAATGATTTGGAGAGTACATTCAAATATAAAAACAAAAAATGTGGACACCTGTAAGTCGTTTTCGTATGGAATTATATCATTCATTGCTAGGGACCTTGTAAATAAGTGGTGTTCAACTACCTGTCACAAGAACCTGTATATTTGTGAGCGGCTGAAGGATTAGAGCCATATACACAGGCTCACAATCAAGCTAGCTACACCCAGCTCCAATCACCTTCATCACCAACTAGGTTTTCTTTACAAAGCATCACACTACGCTATACTCCTTACTCTATCCTTTTCCCATGCCTATTATCGATTTGAGCCCCAACCACAATTAACACCTTTTCTGGGTATCTTGAGGTACCAGGAATATTGCATGTTTAGGCTATGGTTGCCCTGTAGCTGTTACTTTACTTTTTCTCTACTATGAATTGAACCTATTTAGAACAAGCAATACAATCGAACATTTCTGCTGGTACCTCAGCATCTAGGTTTTGCTCAATTTTCCATCACCAAATTAAGTACCATGGATATACCATGGCACTGTGCAGCTAGGTTGTAAGGAAATTAGTTCTGTAATCTGCATAGAATGCACTTTTTTAGTATAGACTCCAGTATATATATCTAAATAATGAATGGTGGGCGTTCAGCATGAAGCTTCTGCTGTGGTTGTAAAGTGGTATTGAATCTGCTGGTGTGCTATAAATATAACAAAAAGCACATTAAAAAATCCATTATGCCTTGCAATGTTGATGTAATACACAGCCTATTTTAATTGACACATTAAAGTAAAACAGATGATGTCACAGCTTAAAGTCTGATGGTAATTTTGTTGAACTGACTGTTGTAGGTACTTTGCTTGGCAGGCTGGCAATAAAAGTGTTAAAAATGAATAATAGGTTCCGATCTCTTAGGTATCGGCATTTGATGCCCCTACCACTCCATACACATCTCAAACCTCAGAAGTCTGATCACTCAGCTGGGTGACAGCTTTCCTCAAAGCCATTAAATAGACAATTTAAGTACCGTTGAGAGATTCTTCAAAATAAGGCCTGAGCTAGGCTTTCTCAATATGCCACCATTATAATAATAACCCAGAATATACCAATGTCTATACTATAAAAACACAAAAAACTTTATTTTTTTATAATTATGATTGCCCTTACTTTTGCACTTAAATTGCAATGAATACACATAGAGAGGGGCATTTAAATTGTTCTGCCCATATATATATTTTTAGATTATATATATATATATATATATATATATATATATATAAGTTTTATTTCATTGTTTAAACCCTGTTGTTTATTTCTCTACATGGCAAAACCTCAAACTAGAGGAGCAAGATAATGGAAAAAAGTAATAGAAAACTGCGGTCACTCACATGACCTTTAAAACATAGCTACTCACATGATCTTTAAATAGCTATAAAACGGCCTCTGTTAACACACTGCCTGATATATGTCCTGTATATTGCATACAAACCTTGGATCTAGTAGACTTCTAAGAAACTGGAAAAGCAATAACGAATCCTACAACAGAATGAACACTGTTGATTACAATACTGTTAAGACGGGTACAAAGAAAAAAAAGTGCATTTCTATAAAGTTGTCTTTTTAATGCGTTTATAATGGATATTTAGAAGCTTACATTAAATGCATGTAAAGTTTTAAATCTTTCAAATACTGATTATTCATATTTCTTTTTGCTGGTGTTTTCAGTTTATTTTAATACAAACCCTAAAACATATAGAAATTATAAGTGACCATTATAAATTTCATGAGCCACGATATAAAAGGAAAAAAAGATTTAAAATTATCACTGAAAGTTCTTTTGACATCAAAATCTTTATTCGTATAAGACGTATTACATGAAAAAACATAAAACAAATAAATATATGGTATGTTAAAATTTTTTAATGGTTTTATATATTTTAGGAACATCATATCTGTATTTTTATGAAGCGCTTTTTTTTTTTTAGATAAACATAATTCAAGAACATAATTTATTTTCCACAGTAAACTACATCCACTCTAATATAACCTGTGACTATAATATAACCAGAAGCATCAACAGTTGTACATTTTAAAAGCTCTTTCAGTAGGAAACCCACAGCGATGCCTTTAACTCTTATTTGCGTGGGGAGTTTGGGCACATACAATACACATTTTTTCATTTAATTTCAAGCCAAGGTGGACAAGAATGGACAGCAGCATGCATGGCGGAGAGTATCCAAAATAAGGCCCAAGATCTTATATAAAAAGATTTACCTGCAGTTTTATGATGATATCACACAGCTTATCACTGAAGTGAGTACAGACAAGATCAGCTGCTTTGCTGGGGCTCAATGTTACAAGCTCCTAGTAAGTATAAGAAAAAAATACGGTTTTATGTAAAGGACAAAAAGCTATTTCAAACTAATCTTTATTTGGGTCAGAAGTTCATCCAAGCATATCGGTAATGGTCAATGGTCTTGGAGGCCTACTTTATGTATTTATGTGCACATATAATCCTGACCATGAGACCTGCTTGTGAAAATTGTTTAAATGCTTCATGGCAAATTGCTTATCATCAAGATGATTCTATGAAAGCAGGAATCTCATCTAATTTACTTACACAGTTGTCCAATAAAAGGTCAATCCTATCATAGCAATGAAGAGTTTTTGGACCTCTTAATAGTGATGGTGGGGTATTAAAAAAAATGTTGACATGCAAGAAAACACTGTATAAGACTTTTTTAAATCCTGTGGTAGATGCCCGCACGTGCTAACACCATTAATGACAGCAAGAAATATGTCCTCATACCTTTACATGCATCATTGCTTTTTCCCAGGTTGTCTGCTTCTCCTCTGGACTGTGCCCAGGGAGGGAAAGGATGTTATGTATATAGTTGAACACGTCTTGCTGTGAAAGACACCATACTGTTACATTGATTTTGAGTCTCTATTATTATGCAGGGTTTTTACTAATTATGCAGGGATCTTACCTTTCTCATAGGGTCATGCATGTAACAGTCAATGATTCTATCGTATTGGTGCTTCCGCTCATACATGAATTCACAGATCTGGTAGCTATGAGCATTGAAAAAAGAAAAGAAAACCTAAGAAAATGTAAATTAGGACTCCCACTAATCATCCAAGATTAGGAATAGTCACTGTTAGATATAGATGATGTGAGTGGCAGAGTGGAATGTTTAAAATGGAAAAAACTACACACATTTTGGAGATATTCTAAGATGTTGGTGATCTGGTGGGGGATCATAGACTACTCCTGAAAATTCAGGAATAGTTATTTATAGTATTTTTCCCATAGTTGTGTATGATCCCCAATGAAAATTCAGGTACATTTATACATACCGTATTTCCCCATGTATAAGATGCTTTTTTTTTTCAAAAAAAAATTGGGGTCTAAAAACTGGGAATTTTATGATAATACATTTTTCTTCAAATTTCGGGCCCCAAAATTATACATGGGAGGATCTTATACATGGGGAAATACGGTAGTACTTATAAAGTGGCAAGTTTGTTGCATTGCAATGTTGGTTTTGTTTTTTCCTCCCATAGCAATATATTGGAGTCTGAAATGCTGTCCAATTGGTAAGCAATTCTCTCATTCCACTCATCTGCAAAATCAGCAGGTGTCACTGCCTCAGAGTCTCCCCTGCAATCTCGGATGGACTACAGTCGGTACTAGATGAGTAAGGGTTGTAGATAAGAAGCATTGCCCATAGTCTGTGCCACTTCATAATTTGTTTTCAGTTTTTCAGAGTACAGACTTCTTGTTGGGACATCTCTCAACACAACTGTAGTGGTTTTTAAGACCCTATACCCATCTACAAAAGACCACTTTCTAAGCTCTACATCAGGAAAAATAGGCAAACTAGATGGACCAAATAGTTCTTACATGACGTCAAATTCCATGTCTCTATGGGTCTTCTATGCTTCCATTGCCATGGTGGACACATAATTGTATTATCAAATGTTTTATAATCACAAATTTGGAATCGGGGCAGCATGGCAGCTACAATCAATTCACTGGATCAACTGATCTAATGGAGAAGTTAGATGGATGTGTTATCGTATTGTAAGATTCTCTTACAATTGAGCTCTCTCTGCTAGATGGATCAGCTTGTTCTCTTCAAACTGAACTACACCTCCAGCTTGCAAGAGTTCAAGAAGAACCTAAAGAAGAGGACAAAAAGAGGGCATTGGTTGCCAATGCCGACATAAAAAAAATTGGATTCTTATTGCATAGGATGTTCTTCAAAGAATAGTTCAATAACCACACAGAAACAAATTACCTTATTATTACATTTTACAGTTTATATAGGTGAAAAACATTACAGTAAGGAAGATGTTGTTCTATATAACTTATTAGACTATGAGGACTGCAGTTACCCTTTTGTTATTCTGCACTATGCCTATAAATCAGAATATTTCTCCACGACTCACCTATAGTTTTAATTATTTGCTAAATAAATAAAAATATACAAATTACAATTTCAACCTGAAAGATATAGACCCACTAAAAACTACAATTAAATAAATAGGGTACCAAGCATATGACCCTTTTTACTTTGTAACAATGGCACAGACAAAAGAATAAGAAAAAAATAATTCATTTTTCCGTACTTGCTGTCTCTCTGAATGTCGCGAATCATCATCTGGGCTACACAGGAACTCCAGAACCTGTTAACAGAGATTTGATCACCTTTGGAATTTAGATCATGTCTCTTTAAACATTGTGTCCTGACTCTGACACAGCCGGCAGGTTTCTGTTGCAGGGAGCCATGAGGTGGCATGACATCCCAGTGTTCAGTACAATGTGTGCTGCATATTCCATTGTTGCCACCACAAATTAGGGAAGCATACCACGTCTCCTTAAAGGCTGGTAAACTGAACTAACTACCTTATTGGATCATAATATCAGTATTATTGTTGTTGTTAAGGCACTATTCTGTTCCTCAATAGGTTAAACTCTGCTTATCAGCTGTATCCACAATACAGAACTTGACGCTTTTTATTTCTGTCTCAAAAACAGAAAATAACTATTGAGGGAAGTTGAAGTCAGTATAGATTTAGGAATTCATAAGCACTATATACATTTCAAGTTGCATAGGTAACTGAAGAAAGGTTCGGGTAGGGCACAAGCTTAGCACACTAGGCAGAGAACATCGATTGTGTTGTCAGTAACTGTGGTTAAGGGACTAGTTCTACATTAATTAAAAGTACACTCTAGCTGTCATATTTAAATTTTCATTTGGCGCTCCTTGCAAGGGATTCTGCAGAGGTATTGTTTAGTACACGTCATATGCGTAACCCCTTAATGACAATGGGTGGTCCCTAAACCCATTGAAAACAATGCATTTTATTTGCCATTAAGGGGTTAAATGTAATTAAATGTTACGTAATATTTTGATTAACCCACAAATTCAGTACTTTGTATTGAGGTATACACAGATCAGCCATAAAATTATGATCGCCTGTCTAATCTTGTGTAGGTCCCCCTTTTGCGACCAAAACATCCCTGACTCGAGGCCACCATTATACTACTGAAAGGGGCCAATGCCATCAGCGAATACCGTGTCCATGAAAGGGTGTACATGGTCTGCAACGATGCTTAGGTAGGCAGTTCATAAATGGCAGGACCCAAGGTTTCCCAGCAGAACATTGCCTAAAGAATCACACTGTCCCCGCTGGCTTGCCTTCTTCCCATAGTGCATCCTGTTGCAATGTGTTCTCCTGGTAAGCAGCGCACACACATATCAGACGAGGCAACCTTCTTCCACTGCTCCGTGGTCCAGTTCTTATGCGCATGTGCTTGTTGTAGGTGCTTCCGGCAGGGGACATGGGTCAGCATGGGCACCCTGACTGGTCTGAGGCTACGTGGCCCCATACCCAACAAACTGCGATGCACTGTGTGTTCCGAAACCTTTCCATCAGAACCGGCGTTACATTTTTCAGCAATTTTAGTTACAGTAGCTTGTATGTTGGATTTAACCACACGGGCCAGCCTAACTCCCCAGTGCATCAATGTGCTTTGGCCCCCCATAACCCTGTCGCTGGCTCACCACTTTTCCTTCCTTGGACACACTTTTAATAGGTACTGACCACTGTAGACTGGGAACACTGTAGAGCTGCATTTTTGGAGATGCTCTTACCCAGTCGTCTAGCCATCACAATTTGGCGCTTGTCAAAGTTGCTCAGATCTTTACGGTTGCCCATATTTCCTGCTTCTAACACATAGTTCTAGCATTGAGATCTATTAGTCAGGACAAACATTCATTGAGGGAGCTGGTGTTTTATTAATACCTAAACCTTCCTAGCATTGATGGCATTGTAACTAATAACTAATATTTCAGTCTTGGCCTTTCTGACCATAATGTCAGTTACCTAATTTAACTACTGAATTTCATGGCTTTTTTGCAGCAGTAACATAAAACGCAGCATAAAAAGTACATGATTCTTACTATACAAAATATTTCATTACCTTATGTAATGTAAATTATATAGGAGACAGTGGACTTTTACAGAGATGTGTATCATATAACATACAAACCAAGACAAATGTGAAAGTCACCTGGTCAAAAAGCACTCTGTTGACAAAAAGCGTATTGTCCGGTTTAGCTAGCTGCCGAGCCAGGAAGGTAAACAGGCAGCCCACTTGTGAGGGAGTGAAATCAGAGTTCTCCACCATGACCTAAATATCACATGAGCAAGATATAATATTTGTTACTAGTTTTGAAAAGCCTCTCTAGCACTCAGCTTTAAGCAGAGGCTGGCAAACTATATTTTTCCAGTAACTGTTTTTGCTTACCTTTAGTAAGATGTCCACAATACGTTGCTGATGTTCCACAGCTTGCTTATCATTTGTAAAGTCTTCAAATGTCTGAAAAATGACAGTACAGAGAATCATATGGATTTCATATAGTATGTAGAAAACGTATGCATTTGACATGTATTTTATTGTTCGTTCAAACCAACTTTTACAAAATTTATATGAATGGGGTAAATAGCCTTTTTTGGACATATTGGCTAACTTTATTACAAAGCTTTCTGTACTGTAAGCCTAATCTTGGAATCACGTGTGCTGTCACAAAACAACTGCTACTGCTTACATATGTGCTATGCTGGAACCTAAGATAAAACGCACCCAAATTATCAATATTCTTAGCGGCTTGGAACTTTTCATTACCGATAAAAGACCAGGTGATATCTGACAAATTAGTTTACAATTGATCTGGGATATGCCTAAGGGGTCCAGGAAGGTTAAGAAGGCAGGACAAGAAGGTAAACGACAATATTCTGAAACCAAATAGCATGAGAACTGAGCTAAAATTGTGTTTACGAAACTATTTATTAAAACAATGTACCAGCTAACTAGATATATTGATAATGTGATCTTGTTGTCAAAACCATTTCTTCGGAAATAGTTACATTTGGGCAACATAACATATTTAGCATAACACTCTATGTCCATTTTTTTCCAGGCTATAGAGTGCTCTTTAAAAAAAAAAATGCCTTCCGACAATTTAATTATCTTTCCCTGTTCTGTTCACAGATTATGGGCTTGGATCATGTTGAATAAACCTCATTTAATTTTGCTTGAGTCTCCTGAGGACTACCTTCAGAAAAAGAGACTTCAGAGGGGTGAAAGAAGCATGGATTAAAAATCTTCTCTTTGAACTAAAGCCGAGTCATGATGTTGATAATAAGCAAACATTTCCCCGGCAGATGAAAGAAACTCATGAGGGGAGGTGGGGGGTTGGGGTTTGAGTCAATGACTCTCAAACATAATTTGAGATACAAATGTAACTCTTTTACAACACACAAAAATGAATCAAACTTGCAAGAAGCAAAAGCCTCTTATAATGTTAAGATAAAATACCATAATATACAGACCATAATATATATTTTTTTTTCCTGGCCATAAATTCATATTTGCACTAAAAGGTCTAATATATTCGGGTGTCCTCCCCAATTTCAGAATACACTTTCTATAGCTAGGCCTGTTATAGTAAACAACATGGAAAAAGTAGACAAAGGTGTTGCTGAGGACGAACAGAGGTGGCAGAAACCATCTTAAGCAGCATGGATTATCAAACAAGGACTAGAGATTTACATTTCTGGGAAAAAAATTCTCCTTGTTTTTTTTCCTTAGAGAAAAGGGAAAGTCTTGAAAAAAAATTTTGGTTTTACAGACTGAAAATCATTTTGTTACATTGGGAACATGAAATGCAGACAGTACACTGTGATGGGGGATAACATTAATAGGAATCATTTAAATAAAGTATAGAAAGCTAACTTAATTTTTCAGAAGAATTTAACCTCTTACCTGTCAGTTATGGCCTAACTGACAGGACGGAAACAATCAACTTCTGTATACCAGCCACAACCAAACTAAACTAAAACCTCCGCCCCCCCCCAATACCCCTAGAGACAGAAGTAAGAGCAATATGCATTCTCAGTACTTGAAACCGTGGACGCTGTGCATGTGTAAGGGGAAACAGCAATTTTTCACAACAGGTATAATAATTTAATCACTTTTTAATGATTCAGTGTGAAATTAATTAATTAACTTTTTTGTCTATTACCAAGGCCAAAACATTGAGGAACTCTCGTGTGTCAAAGTGCAGCAGGGTACGGATATAGGGGTACACCTCCTCATCTTGAGGGGCCTCTGGAGAGTGCAATCGAATGAGAAAATCAAAGACCTAAAAGAAAAGAATCCAAGATAAACAGTAAATATATATTCAAGAAATTACACTACAAAAAGTTGTTCCTTGTTATATGTCTGACAAGTTTTGCTAATACATTCTTTAAAATTGACTTCCCTTTAAGTTTGAATTAGTTCACTTTAAGGACATATAAAATTAGGTTATTTTTTTCCTTAGGGGCACAGAAACATTCAGAATATATCTCACACAACATTAATGGCATTAGTGCATACGTCAAATGGCAACAAAGAACACAATGATCTAAAATTAACATAATACTGTAACATTCAATCTCAGGATTACAGAAACATTATAAAACACAAGTGAGTCTTATAGAAATAAGGCTTAGCCAAGAAAGTTCACTCACTTCACTGTGAAGGTCTAGGACTGGCAAGGTTTCTTTAGCAATAATTCAGTTTAATGGGAGTTTGAATTAATAATGCATTATACAGGACCTGTTATATTGTTCCTCCAGCACAAACTCACTAGGGTTGGTCTTTAAAATATACGGTATATTAAAAAGTCAACCACAACTCTAACTTTACAGAATAAACCCAAAAGAGGCTTTTGTTCAAATAATACCCAATCACAGGTTTAACAAACCAGCACTAAGATGATAGCAATCTTGGGTTAAATGTTACAATGGCTCTGAATACTTAAAACCCCTTTACATAATGTAATGGAGTAAAAACAGTCTAAATACTACTGTGAGTTTTGCAAAAAAAAAGGTGGTGGTTAAAAACAATTAAAATATCAGTCTATCTTGCAAGGAAATCATTACGTTCAGGGCCGGCCTTAGGGGTGTGCGACCTGTGCGGCCGCACAGGGCGCCATGGTAACAGGGGCGCCTGCCCCGGGACTTAAATTAACCCCTTAACGTCCATTGCCGGGTCAGGCACGTCATGCAAAACGGTCACTTAACGACCTATGACGTGCCTGACACGTCATGAGACTTAAACAAGCTTAGAAAGTGATCAACGATCACTTTCTAAGCTTAAACGGTGTTGCTGTAATGCCTCGATGTTGAGGCGTTCAGCAACACCGAGATCGGCATGATGGGCCATGTCTGGCCCCTCCCCGGGGCGTCAACAGCCGCCATACCTTGTATGGCGGCGGACGCCCGTTTTAAAAGCGTTTAGGAGGCGATCAACGATCACCTCCTAAACGTCAATTGTGTCGCTGGAATGCCTCGATCAGGAGGCATCCAGCGACACCAAACACTTACCTCTGGGTGGGCTGTGACCGCTCCGGAGAGCGGTCACAGCCGCAGCTGCACGCTGTCTTCGCCATCCGCAAGATGGCGGCGGCCCGGGAAAAAGAATAATAAAGTTTTAAAAGTTGGCTAGACGGTCTCCAGACCCTCTAAAGAACTCTGGCTCCACTTGCAGGTTGAATACAGGTACTGCACTCAACCATACAAGTCAATGGACCCCAGCTTTCTAATCACTATGTGATTAGTAAAATATTAAAAATATATATATATATATTAAAAAAAGGAAAAAAATAAAAAGCTTAAAAAAAAACATGGTAACATTTAAAAATTATTATGCTTTAGAGGAACTATCCAGTTCCAGCAAAATGTAAAAAAAAGTCCAAAAAGAGTAAAATAAATAAAAAAAAAATAAAGTTTATTATTATGAGCAAGTGCTAAAATTAGCGCTGTATCTTCCCAAAAATCCTGACATGGAAAAATTTAAATAAAAGCATTTCAAATACCCAAGGGGTGTCTAATTTAAAAAAATGAATGGTTTTATGAGGTAAATTGTAGTGGCCAGGCTCAAAGATAGGGCATAGGCACAGACTGACCAAAATAGGGAAAAAAAGCGCACTTCTCAAATGTGGCTTTTTAACCCCAAACAGCAGTCAAACCCATGCATGGGTGGTATCACTGTACTCGAGAGATGTTGTTGAACACATATTAGGGTGTTGTTTGATAGTGACGTATACCTGGAGCTATAAATGTATACCCAAAGTACAATTTGTGTAAAAAAAAATACCAACACAAAGTGTGGCAAAGGCTGGTGGTAGAATCTCATGCATGGAAAGGGTTAAAATACTAGTTGGGGTGTCTAGTTTTCAAAAATATATGGTTTGATGGGGTAAATTGAATTAGCCGTCTTCAAAGATGGTCCTATTAGGACATGGGGGCAGAATGACCAGATGTAAAAGTTCCAAGTTAAAAAATGTGCACTTCCTAAATGTGGCGTTTTACCTCCCAAACAACCCAACAAACCCATGCATGAGGGGTATGACTGTACTTGGGAGATGTTGCTGAACACATATTGGGGTGTTGTTTGAAAGTGATGTATACCAGGAGCTGTAAATCCATACCTGAAGAGCAATTTTAGCGATAAAAAACACAAAATAAATTACTACCACAAAGTTTGACAAAGGCTGATGGAATTAGTGCATGGAAAGAGTTAAAATTGTAGCATTTGAAATACCTTGGGGTGTCTAGTTTTCAAAAATATATGATTTGATGGGGTAAATTGCATTGGCCGGCTTCAAAGATACCCGAAATGGCACATGGGGGGAAGAATTACCAGATATGGAAAAAATGGTTTTGAAATAGCAAAACGCTACTTGTACTTAATGCTCCATAACGTGCAGAAAAAAGCAAAAAAACATAAAAACATTGGGTATTTCTAAACTCAGGACAAATAGTAGAATATATTTAGTAGGTTTTTTCATTAGCTTTTTTGGATGAGTAAAAGATTTTTGGATGAGTAAAAGATTTTTGGGGTAAAAGTCAGAAAATGTGGGGTTTTTTTACATTTTTCATCATATTTTATTATTATTTTTATGGGAAATTAGATAATATGATTAAAACAATGGTATCTGAAGAAAGCCCTTCTTGTCCTGAAAAAAACAACATATAATTACATCTAAACACGAACACCGCAAAAGTGTTGAAACAGCCTCGGTCCCAATGGTACAAAAGGTAAAACACAGCCTGGTCCTTAAGGGGTTAAAGCACCGTTTTTTTGTTTTGTTTTGTTTTTTTAACTTTATTTAACATCCTCCATATTAAATAAAGTTTTATTGTTTTATAAGATGTTAAATAAAGTTAAAACAAACTAAAAAAAAAACGATGTTTCAATTTAAGTCCCGGGCAGGCTGGGCGTCGTGAAGTTTTCAGCGACCGCTCGCTGCCCCTCCCTCTCCGTGACTCTGAATTATTCCGGTTCACAGCTCAGCTGTGAAGCGTGCACCGCGGCAGATCGGGAAGACAGACGCCTCCCGCTCCCACTGCAGGACTCCGGCAACGAGGTAAGTAAGGATAGGGAGAAGGGGCAGGGGGGGGCAGTGAGAAGGGGCAGAGGGAGGGGGGCAGTGAGAAGGGGCAGAGGGGGGGCAGTGAGAAGGGGATGGGATGGGGGGGCACCAGAGGAGTAGTCCGCACAGGGCGCCAGAACACTTAAGGCCGGCTCTCATTACGTTATTGGTAAAAAGTCTTAAGAATCCACATAATAAGCACCTACGCAAGACCATGTCAGGTGCACACGGGTAATTACTATGCAACAAAAATAGTTCCACTTACAATAGTCCTAAAAAGTGCTAGATTGTTATAAAACAAAATAAAAATACACTTAGATAAACCGGTACACAATGGCACTATTTGATTCTTCGGCAGTGACCTGTTTTTTTTTTGAAAACCACAAATTGTCCTTAAAGCAACACGGGGCAAAAGGTTCTTCACCAGCACCTTTCATGTAAATTCCTGAAAAATTATATTTTCAAGAAAGAGAGAGCTAACTTCCTTTCACAGAATCCTTAAATTCACTCATTTTTGTAAAAAAGACATTGCCAGAACAAATGTAGTGAAGTCTCCTCTATCTACATACTGCTGCTTTCCTGGGAACTTTCTCTGGCTAATGTAAGTGAATCTTAGATGAAATCTAATCAACCATTCTGTGTGCTTATGGTGAGCAAAAAGTGTCAAAAGCCCTCTACTATAAAGAGCACAGTAAGAAAAAAAAAAAATCACAAATATATAAGGACAATTATGTCACTATATTGGTTAATGCAAAAATGTATACGGGTGGCACATGCACGCTTTAATTAAAATTCAGCTTACTTGATTTTTCACCAATGGTACTAGATCTTCAGGAATGTCTCCCAAAGGATAAGCCCGTCCAGCCAAACTGGAACTACGGTTAAGCATACAGGGATATAAAGTTAGAACATTGTTCCCGCGTCATGTTCACATTGTGGAATAAGAAATTCTGGTCAAATACCAATAGTCAGTGAACAAAGAATGGGGAGGTTCACTTTGTGCCACTGCAGGATACATAGAGAACAGAAGCAGAAACATAATGTAAAACTTACCTGATATACACAAGCAGTTTGTTTCCCATGACAACTTGCTCATCTAAGGAAAGCAGAAAAAATCATGCAGAACAATGAGATCATCAAAAGTCAAAATGTTTCCTATCATCTGAAAACCATTATTCATGTAATCGTTTTAAACTTTGCAATTAGTATGTTAAAGTGGGAAACCATTAGCAGTTGTAATTATTGCATTTTTCTAATTCATACAATTCTATAACAAAGAAAGTCCATTGTGCACCTTACCTGTCAGAGATTTCCCAGAGCTTATGGGAGTCGATATGGCTGTAAACAGTTTCTATAAGGAAAAGATTAAAATACATAAAACTTTCAATTAGTGATACTGCTAATTAGCATTCCCCGTAAAGCCTCATGAAGCCTTTTGTCCTATTTACCACTTGTCTATATTGAGTGTCATGTAGGGAAAAAAAAAAAATCATGGTTTTACTTAAAGAGGCAATATGGCATCGTATAATATTACCATTTTACAATAATCCCTTTAGATGGAAAGGTTGGGAGGCTGTTTTAGTCTATATATATATATATATATATATATATATATATATATATATATATATATATATATATATATACACTATATCTATCTATATATATATATATATATACACATACACTTATAAATGTACTTATATAGTTATCAATATATGTATTTGTCCTGATTTTGGAAACATCTTACTTGCCTAGGATTTTAATCCATTTTCAAATTTCATGTACTGAGACTTGGGCCCTAATAAAAACACAAAACTTGACGGCAGATAAAAACCATTCTACCCTTGTTGTCTGTGCATTTTTTCCTGATATAATCACTCAAACTTTAATCAGCCCTTGGTCTTGTATTGCAATCATCCCATGTATCCTTAAATTTCCTCACTGTATTAACCTCCACAGAAACCAAAGCTCAATAAAAGTGTGATTTTTTTTAAGCTGATAAAACTCCTAGTGAAATACCAGGGGTTAACATTTTGAAACGATCGAGTTTGTTTTACATGTTTTTACACTTAAGGACCAAAGCATTTTTCATATTATGGCATGTCAACTGTGATTTCCCTCTCATCCATTTTAGTTATCAACACAATTAATATTTGTTTAAAAGTAGGGCTATATAATGTTTTAACCCCCGAAACAACACCTACAGCTAACAGATTCTCAACAAACTACCCTCCCGAACATATCACTAAAATAATATTAACTAAATCAATGTAAAATATAATGATAAAAAACTCTTAAAAGGAACAGTCCAGTCCTACACAAACCATGCATATGAAAGTACTTCAAACAAAAATATTAAAAATTGAGTTAACTTATAGAGAAGCTGCATAGTTGCAGCTGCTCTTCTCCTCCTCCTCCATTTCCCTATAATAACACCTGCAAATCCCTGGGACTTGGGTGACAGTATCTCCAGGTCATAAAATTACATCTGCAGTTTTTCTCATTTTACTATTTCGGAACATTTCTTCAAATTAAAATGTTAAATTAATAAACTTCTTGTTACTTAAAAGTCTAGGTTGTATGCTTGAGAAGAGGGCCCTCCCTCTATAATTTTTTTCTTTTTTTGGGAAAAACTGTTGTGCGCACAATTTTTGGACGTGTGCGCTCTCTAAAAAAGCTATGTGCGCGCGCACAAGCGCACAGTTTAGAGGGAACAGTGCCCATAAGCACAGTAGAGTGCCCAAATGTTTTCGTTTTGGTCTATGTCAGTTAAGTACCTGACATACCAGTTAAGTTAACTAAAGCCATTGCTTTAAAAAAAAAATCACCATTTGTTTCCAGACATCTTGTCTGTCTCTCTCACACAAAATGTCCTGTTTGAAAAACACTCATTTCTGCTCGATGCATCCAGGCATCTGACAGCAAAGTAAACAGTACAGATTATTGTTAGAAAAAAACTGACATCACGTTATATCAGTTCTCCAAAATTCCCCAGCCTGAATTTCTTACCTCCATGGGGCTGATAAAATCATTAGTGCCGCTGTTGTAGACATAAATCATAGCATCATAGAGTCGGTGCTCCCAACACATTTGAACGATCTAGGGGCAAAGGATCTACATCAGAGAAGATGTCATATACATACATATGTATACATCGAGTAGAGGTTGTAGCCGTATTAGTCCAGTGGTGTCAATATCAAATAACAGATGGAATAAGTATCTTGTGGTAATACCTTTTTTATCGGACTAACAGAATTTTGGAATGACAAGCTTTCGGGAGCTCTTCTCCCTTTCTCAAGTCTAAAACATTTCTGAGAAAAACGACACATAGAATTCAATGTTGTGTGGCAGGGGAGGGGGGGCTTACTACCCAGATCTGATAAGATGTTGTAAAAGTATGTGTCCCTCCAGAGGGTCATAAATGTTCTGAGTAGGGAATTTTGAGGGGGGGGGCGAAGATGGCACCCCAATCTGGCAACCTTTTCATGGCTGACCTAGAAAAGAGATTCCTTGAAACACAGGACACCAAACCATACAAATATTACAGATATATTGATGACATCTTCATCATTTGGACCGAAAGTGAGGAAAAACTGAAACAATTCCATGACTCTTTTATCTCATTACATCCGTCAATTAAACTAAAAATGGAGTACTTCACAAAATCCGTAAACTTTCTGGACACTACAGTAAGATGTACCAATGGTACAACCCACACCTCTCTTTACAGAAAACCCACAGACAGATGCAGCTATCTCCACAAATCCAGCTTTCACCCCTCCCATACTGAGCAGGGCATCATCTACAGCCAAGCAACCAGGTATCATCGAATATGCTCTAACCCCAACCTGCATCTAAACGACCTCTCCAAATCTATGAAAATGAAAGGCTACCAATCAAAAACTATCAACAAATCAACTCTGCTCTCAAAGTTCCACGCACACACCTGCTACAATATAGAGAAAAAATTATCTCTACACGTGTACCACTTGTAGTCACCTATAACCCAGCGCTTGAAGAAATCCGGAAAGTCATCAAAGACCTACAGCCAATGCTAGCAGAAGATGAGACACTAAAAAACATCTTCCCTGAAACCCCCATTTTGGCCTTCAGACAAACCCCAAACCTGCAACAAAAAATAATTAACCGGAAACTACCCACTGACAGAATGAATAAAGAAAAAGGGACCACACGCTGCAAAAGGCCCCGCTGCAAACTGTGCCAACACATATGCACAGACAACATAGCCACCCACTACAGGAAGACCTACAGTATTAAAGGATCATACACCTGCACATCTAGCACTGTAGTGTATATGATACAATGCACTAAATGTGACCTAGGATGCTACATTTGAGAAACCAGACAGCAATTAAATGGCAGAATGAACATGCACAGACATTCCATTAAACACCACAAGGAAAATTCCTACTGCACCCCAGTGGGACACCATTTCACCCAAAATGACCATTCTATCAAGGACCTAAAAATCAAAGTACTGAAAGGGGACTTCAGTAATACCAAAGAAAGACACACTTTTGAAGTCAGAATGATTGAACTATTCAACAGCAAGAATAGAGGACTCAATGTTGATTGTACATAACCCCCCACCTGCTTTATGTTGTTCATCTATATTTACCTGTATATATGACATGTGTAGAGATATACATTCCCATCCCTATATTCATCACTGCATTCCTATTTCCTGTACGGGAGCACTTGCATCCTATTTTTTTTCTTTTGTCAATTTATCTTCAGCAGTGCTAAACCCCCCTCAAAATTCCCTACTCAGAACATTTATGACCCTCTGGAGGGACACATACTTTTACAACATTTCACCCTCCCTTATCAGATCTGGGTAGTAAGCCCCCCTCCCCTGCCACACAACATTGAATTCTATGTGTCGTTTTTCTCAGAAATGTTTTAGACTTGAGAAAGGGAGAAGAGTTCCCGAAAGCTTGTCATTCCAAAATTCTGTTAGTCCAATAAAAAAGGTGTTATCACAAGATACTTATTCCATCTGCTATTTGATATTTATACATAGATATGTGGGCCAGTTTTGTATAAACATTTGCTTTGGTTAGAGTGCAATATTTAAAAAAAAAAAAAAAAAAAAAAAAAGGTATATATTAATCTTCCAGAGAGGACACAGCAGAAGGGAGTCTCCTCAAGCAATACGAAAATTCCAAAGTGGCACAGAAAAAGATTTCACAAGGGTGAAAGATTAGGCCATTTCTTCATGGTTTCAACGTACATACTTTAACAGTATTACACAGAGAATATGAACTGATGTTAACGACTCACTTGTTGTATGTCAAGACTGGTGATGTCCATATGAACTATACAGGCTTCCATACTATCCATCAAGCCACGGTCCTGGAAATGTAGCAGCAAATCCTTCATCACATGTGGTGTAAGCCCAGGAAGCTGATCCCGAAGTAGGTATGGTTCTAAACACTCCAAGAACACACCCTTGGCCACACAGTTCTCACTTAGTTTATCATACATCTGGCTGAAGAGGATATCCCTTAGGTACCAAAAAAGGACAACATATTAAAATCATCTAGTTTGCTAGGATGCCAATTATTCGGGGGTTAGCGCCTCTTTGGAGCCCTCTCATAAATTCTATATTAATGACAATAGCAAGGAATCTAATTTATAGTAAAGTTGAGTTTTTAAGTATTTCAATGTGATTTTAACAGATTAAGCATACAAAAGATAGAGACACACTTACGTACACGAACTCCACAGGATAATATAGGAGCAGGAGAAGATTATCTTGCTGGCGTTCTTGGGATAATATCAGTGAACAATTATGAAATACTGTCATACTTATTTTTTTGGGCAGGATTATTTTAGTGTTAAGTCAAACACTGGTATCATACCAATTAAATATATAGTGTACCAAGAACACCTGAGAACCATTATCAGGGAAACAAAAAAGCAGTTGAACCTAAAGAATATACGGTAGAAGGCTGACATTTAAATCCCCTTAACAAAATAACTAATTACCTATCTTTTTTCATCTTTGTTTTTTTTCCAACCGATCATAAATTAAAAAAGATTGCAGCATTACATTATTAGGTTAAAAAACGCACAATCAAGGCCATCGTATAATTGCTAATTCCTAAAAGAGGAAGGCAGAGAAAGGAACACTTGACACTGTCCATTTTTTCTCAAAAGTAAAAAAAAATCCTGTTATCTTATTTATAGTATTGATTTGCTTTGATAGATTGTTTTAACTGTTTATGCCTGATAAGACATAAGTAAATGTTAAAACAAGACAAACAGCTGCAAGTGAGTGTCTTCCATGAACATCCAAAACTCAAAAGGCATCTGCTGTATGTTAGTATTCTAGAGCCATGGATACAGATCTGTCATTTTCAATTCACTGCTCCAACGACAGAATCTTCCGTTTTAATGACAAAACATTGTTACGACAGGGCAGACTGACAGCAGTGACATTACATTTGGTGCAATTACCGTATTTGCTCGATTATAAGACGACCCTGATTATAAGACGACCCCCCAAAATCTGAATATTAACTTAGGAAAAAAAGAAAAAGCCTGAATATAAGATCCTAAAGGAAAAAAGTTTAACCACTAAATGTTAATTCATGTAAACTATATTTTTTAATAAAAGCTATGATTGAGAAAAATATTTTTTTTGTTTTTATTTCCTTGTATTTTCCAACCTGTCCCCCAGTTACACACATCTGCCCCCAGGCTTGCCACACCAATATGGCACTGTGGCCCATGATATGCCTTTTAACCCTCTATATGCCACATGGTATGCCTTTTGACCCCCTATGTGCCACTCTGCCTCCAGAAATGCCTTATACCCCTATATCCCATTCTGGCATTTAGGGAGTTAAAATGCATATTATGGGGCAGAGTGGCATATAGGGAGGTATAAGGCATTCCAGGAGGCAGAGGGGCATTAAGGGAGTTAAAAGGCATTGTATAGAGCACTCTGGCTCCAGAAATGCCTTATACCCCTATATGCCACTCTGGCATTTAGGGGGATAAAGGCATATTATGGGGCAGAGTGGCATATAGGGAGGTATAAGGCATTTCAGGAGGCAGAGTGCTCTATTAAATGCCCCCTTAACGCCACTCTGCCTCCTGACATGCCTTATACCTCCCTATATGCCACTCTGACCCATAATATGCCTTTTAACCCCCTAAGTGCCAGAGTGGCATATAGGGGTATAAGGCATTCCAGAAATGCCCTATGCCCCCATTTAACACACACACACACACACACACTTACCGGTGCTTCCAATTTCCTGCTGTATTGCCGGGGCAGCGGGTTGACGTCTCCTTCCGCTGCAGCCGGAAGGAGGTGGAGTTGACAGCGGGGGTTTGTCTGTGTCCGTCGCGCATACCTTCCCTGGCTGTCAGAGATCAGAGTTCCTGCTGCCCCGGTAATACAGCAGGAAGCACCGGTAAGTGTGGGGGGGTGTTAAATGGGGGGGAGACAGGAGGATCCAGGTCCCCTGCAGCGGTGCGGGGGATCTGGATCTTAGTCTCATAATCAGACCTCTATTTGAGGTCTGATTAGAAGATGACCCCGATTAGAAGACGAGGGGTATTTTTCAGAGCATTTGCTCTGAAAAAAAACTTGTCTTATAATCGAGCAAATACGGTATTTCTGTCATGTCCCCGCATCTATTTGCGTTTAGAATGAAGCCTTCTACCCTCCTGGGGACAAAAGATTAGTGCTGTATCATTATTATTTCTGGGTGATTCCATCAGGGTGATCCTTTCCATGCCAGAGGGTTATATGGACGGAAGCATCTAGCATGAAAGGGCCAGATTGCAGTGGCACGGTGGACCAAAGTAAGAAAGTTTTTTTTTAGACAGAACCTGGTGTACTTGAAAAAATGAGAAATGTTAGTCTTACAGCATCTATTTCTCACGATATAGACAAGTAAGGGTCACAAAAAAACACAGCAGTGGATATCCCTGGAAAGGGGGAACGATATCTGCAGCCTGTACATTTGAAAAATGATGCATATAATATGACTGAGTAATCCATCAACTATATATTTTTTATTCTTTAGCTAGTCAGGCAGGATTGCCAACATCTTTGTCAATGTGTGACTGGGTAATAGGTGCATAAAAACATCACAAAACATTGTCAATAGCAGCTAGGATCAGGATGTCAACTAGCGGTGCATTGTTTGTTTGTTTCATCTACATGTAAGACTTCTAAACGGCAGTGTTTTACAAATACATTTTGCAGGTCACATGGATTCTAGAAGTTGCACTTCACACAAGACCAGTTTGCCTCATGGTTAATTAGAAAAAAGGTGTCTTGAGGCATATGATAGCACTATACAAATATATATGGAGACAATGTCAATAGTCTCGGATGGCCTGTTAAGTACAAGAGATCATCCATTCAGACTTTTCACTTAAAACAGTGAAGAGGGTTATATACGGTAAGAACAATAAAGGTGGTGATATCAAATTCAATAGATGCTTTTAATATATAAAATAAAAATATACAGGGATATAATTGGTCTGATTATAAGGGCATGCTTAGTTATAGCTTGCTAATCCAATGAGAAATCAGGTATTTTGGAATCAAGGATTGCTTCCCTCTTTTCGAAGCACAATTGGTAATCGCTTGAAGTTGAACGTGTGTTTTTTCATCCTAAATTACTATGTTACTATTGTAATTACTAGGACAATGGTCAGGGGGTGATAGATTAGAAGCTTCCAAAATATATTTAGGACTTAGAAAGTCAGGAGTGACCATCTTGCAGACGAAGCAATACTAGAATAAACAAATGCAATTTAAGAAAACGTTGGGGAGATAGACCGAGTAGCCTAAAGTTAAACACCTGATAAGGTAGCACGAGTTCTAGAACAGCTAAAATGGATTAAGTTTGGCCTTCATGATTACAGAAGACAGGGGCCCATAAACAGTTCAGGATATTATTCAAAATAAAGTAGTCGCTGTAATTCACTTACGTCCGCTGTAGCAAAAGGCAATAATCAACCATGACTGGCACAGTGTCCTGAAAAAATAAAAGATTGTATGGTCATGAACCCTGTCATGATGCAGCCTCCCTATTAAGTGCTAAGGAACCATGCAAAATTAAGATATTAACCTAATGTGCCATAATAATCATCCCATCGTTGCCTGTGCATCATATAGACCATAAATAGCTCCCTTACCTGAAAATGTTGCTCCATCACCTGAATTTTCCCTTGCTCGGGGCACTTTCTCAATGCTTTGTCTGTGTACTGGAGTAAGATTTCAACCATCTGCAAGTGCACATAAAATCAGTAAGCTTTAAACTTCCACACCAGAGTTTTCTTTTTAACCCCGTATCTGCAATACACTTAATTTCCCTCTGGCACAGAGACAATTATTTTAATCAAGTGAAATGCAAGATCTGTCGTTTAGAAAGGTATAAAAAATGTTGTTTACATAAAAGGTGTACATTAGTATATTCAACGATCTGTCACTCTAATTAGAAAAATTACCTGCAAGACATACTTGCACACATGCTACATTTCTACATGAATTATTCACTAAACCAGGAATTTGCAATTGTGTAACCTGCAGATAAATCAATAAAAATATACAAGATTCAGCTATGTATCATGCAAGGTCAACGCAGCCCTTCTTCTGAAATACATGTGCCAGCTTTAGTTCCATAAAAAGATAAATGTGTGAGGCTTAGCACTAGAATTCAAATCTTTCACATCATTTTCATTTGAGCTGGTGGTTTACTTAACAAACACTTGTTTTATTAAAGTCATTTTTTATAGCATTAAGACCTGCTCATTTCTTATAAAATTAACCAAGTAAAAGAACAGATTTATACATTATACGACTACTTGCTAGATTTTGAATATTTTTTTTAATTAATTTCAGTCTTGCCATTTGTTTGAAAACTAGGACCTTTTTAAAAAGTGAATGCCTAAAAGTTGTTTTATGGATGTATTATTATTGTATTAAAATGCTATTTTTTTCTTTGTATTACTCTAACACCTAAAGAAGGTAAGGTGCATAAAATGTACTAAGCACAAGAGACAGGTAATCTAAGTAGAAATATATGACTAGAAACGGAAAAAGTTTACAATGTTTTAGGACACCACAGAGTGTGGTAATGTGACTTTTTTTAAGTATGGTTTTTATAGCTAAATGAAATCTGAACAAAACCAATAAAAACGTTTTTTAATAACTTTTTGGGTGTATAAAAAAAATACGTTTTAGTATATTGTCCAGTTATGTATGACAGTATGACTCTGTAAAAAATAATTGACTGTCAACTTTGAAGCAACGATTGATGATCTGCTTCCTATATTCTACTCATTCTGTTTCACTATCAGAGCTCTTTATCGCACCTTATCAGCCACCACGCTCTTCCTTTTCTTTAAGTCCCCAGAAAGACCTAAAGACGAAAAAATAACAGAAACTCGGAATGACTTATTAAAATGCAGTGCTTGCCAGTCTACCAACAACTAAACATGTGGATCTGGATGTAAGTTACGCATTCATTTTCTGATACTATTATTACCAGTGAATTGGTTAGAAACTCCTTTAAAAGCCATCACAGCCTGGGTATGGTAATGTGTACAGCTGTTAGGAAACAGGCCTCTCGGCTAAAGCCTCCTCACACCCTGTGCATCACATGAATGCTGCAATATGGCAGCTTACTGGGGCCCGGCAGCAGGCCACAGACTGTAGAGGAGCAAGTGTTAGTGGAGGCGTCTGTGCTGGAGGTTGCACAGACCTCCACCTCATACTCAGGTATGATAAGGCTGGAGGTGGAAGCTTATCCTGGAATACATTAGTTATTAGGAGTACCTATTTGTGCTGTTAATAGTGTATCCACCTTAAAAATAATAGACTTTGGTTAGCTTATGGCTCCTCCAACAGATAATGTAGAACAAGAAAACAGATTTAACTATTTTTGAGTGCCGTTTTATGTGTGATATTTATCGTATTGAAGTAAACATGCCAAATCAGGTCTCTGACAACCCCCTCACCGACAACAGCTTTTGCTTTTCCTTCATGGAAAGACCATGCTAGAGCCAATGCTTCGGTATAACAGTCTTGCTTCAGTAAATGATCCACTCTCTGGAACAAAAGACAAGAGGTGCCATAATTAAACAAAAATATCTACATACTACATATCTACATACTGCTTGAGCGCTGTCTTCTTTTAGTTAATTCTCTGTCACCATAGGTTTTCCCTTACCAAGAGGAATTCCACACCTCTCCAGGACTAGCTGCTCTGTTTGCAAACATCGACATATTGAATATAAATTATTTCTTCATATTATCTCCACCAATAGCGATAAGATCGGTAAATATCATTGGATTTCACTAGATTTGTTTTTAATAATAGGGGGGGTCTTCCCTTTTTTTCCCACTCACTAGCACACTTACTTAATACACATTTTTCCACTTAATATATGTATATATATATACACATTTTTTTCTTTTCTTTTTATATATACAAGTAATAACAGTGCTGTATTTTCTTTTTTATAAACAAAAATATCTAATTGACCAATATGAATGCAGTTGTCAAATTGTGATGATTATTTGTTCTCTTTAGTAGCGCATTTCAGGCATAAATAAGAGTATTGAAAAGCTCTACTTTGTATTAAAATGGTGATGAATCCTTTTTTAATTGTTACCCCAACTCTCTTGAGATTTGCATAATTTTGTACGATTATGTGGCAAACTATGTTGTAATCCAGAAATACTTGTTACAATGATAAACATCATAACTGATTGATTATGTGGTAAAATAACCCTACCAATGATTGATGCAGTGTACGCTGAGAGATTATGAAGAACTGTAGGCGACAACACAGAATTTATTGCTGCGATCGATGTGTTAATAGACCATGTGGTACGGTAAGATATTCATCAGTTTTTGTGTGTTTTTGCTTTTAATAAGTCTGCCTGCACACAATGATTTTGATCTGCTATTATAACTAAAAGAATATTTCAGAAAAGCAATAATCATTTTTTGGAAAGTCAATTGTATTTCCATACGTAAGCATTTATTTCATCAAACATTCACAGCAACTTTGGGAATATAATAGTATATAGTACTAAGGGCATAAATATCCATATATATTTAAGAAAGATAAAATGACAGCAGAACTACTTTGTACACAGGTGCATAAATATGTGTGACATACAGAATACCTACTCTACCTCTGACACAGCATAAGATATCTCAATAACTATCCCCATTCTCAAATCACCTCTATTTTGCATCTTACCTCTCGCCAGTTCCTCAGCATCATGGCATGGACTGACTGTGGAAAGACAATAGAGACAGTGTGGGCATGAGATGGAAAACAAGATATAGAGTAAAAGTATAAGAGGGTAAGGAAGTTCTAAAAATACAAACCAGGTGTGCAAGGTAGCAAAGTTGATTAACCCCTTAAGCAACCAAGAAACATTTATTAATGTAAGAGCCTTCTACACATATACATGTTAATATAAGTTACTTTTTACAATTTTGCTATGGTACAACTTTTTTTTTGTGTTATTATAGTATAGGTTCCGTACCTTAGTTCCAAGGTAGAAGATTTGTCCACCATATATGCTGATTGACTGGTAACAAGCTTTCTCTCCTACTAGAGCCTGCAGGATGCAAACACACAGATGTCAGGGCTCGGCCCATATGCATCTGGTTCACCAACCTTAATGCGTTATTAAACCACAGAGATTTTTATCTTTCTCAAAGAGGGCTTTTTTTTTTTTTTTAAGGAAGTAGTCTTTAAAAAGAAACTGCCACCATTTTTATCACTAGTATTGGGTTTTTTATTGTGCTATACTGTGTTTGCATAATATAATGTAACAATAAACAAGTGTTTGCATAATATGTTTTCAGATGGCTGTATATTAGTCATTTGTATGAGTATTAGCTGTGTTGCCTTGACCTAAACTGCTACACAAACATTATTACTTGTTATCATACTGCCTTGTGGTAAACAACAGAATTTCAAAGAAATTCCATGTAGAAAACAATTTCATTGCATAAGCTGTACCGTATTTGCTCGATTATAAGACAACCCTGATTCAGGGACGTAGGAAGGGCTTTGCAGGACAATGATACACATGTAGCCAGACTCCACACAGTTCCATTCCACATTTCAGACCTTGTTTAGAATAAGTGTATTTGTGTGTTTGTAAGATAGTGTGTGTATGCATGTGCATGTGTATATGCGTGTTAATGGGCAGGTGTGTGTAAAGGCAGTGTTAATGGGCAGGTGTATGTAAAGGCAGCGTGTATGGGTAGGTGTGTGTAAAGGCAGTGTGTATTGTCAGGTGTGTGTGTGTGTGTAAGAGCAGTGTAGGTATATGTGTGTTTGTAAGCTGGTGTGTGTGTACTTGTATGTGCATATGTGTGTGTAAAGGTAGGGGTGTGTAAGGGCAGTGTATGTGTATATGTGTGTCTATGGGCAGGTGTGTGTAAGAGCAGTGTAGGTATATGTGTGTGTATCTGTATTTGCATCTGTGTGTGTAAAGGTAGCATTGTATGTGTATGTTTATGGGCAGGTGTTTATAAAGGCAGTGTGTAAGGGCAGTGTATGTGTATATGTCTGTACTAGTAAATATTAATTCACATGTAAACTATTTTTTCATATTTAATAAAAACTATGAATGAGAAAAATGAATTTGTTTTTGTTTTCTTTTATGTGCTAACCTGCCCTCCAGTTATGCACATCTGCCCACAGTTATGCACATCTGCCCCAGGCTTGCCACTCTGCCCCCAGATATGCCTTATACCCCTCTATATTCCACTCTGCCCCCAGATATGCCTTTACCCCCTTATATACCACTTTGCCTCCCTGATATGCCACCCTACCTCCTATATTAGCTTTATACTCCCTATAGCCACTCTGCCTCTCAGATTAGCCTTATACCCCCCTATATGCCACTCTGCCCCCCAGATATGCCACTCTGCCCCCCCAGACTAACCAATGCATTCCAAGACTTGTCCCCTGTGCTCCACACTCCCTGGTGTCTAGTGGGGGCAGCCGGTGGACATCTGCCGTCATAGAAGCCCCAGCGGAAGTCCTGGGCACAGTGCAGGTTGTCCACTGGCTGCCAGAGACGAGGAACCAGGTCCCCTGCAGCGCTGCAGGGAATCCCCTTTTCTGGCAGCTGGTGAACCTCCGCTTCTGCCCGGCACTTTCGTTGGAGCTTTTATGATGGAGCACCAGAAGGTCATGTTACGCCAGCACTCCGTCATAGACGCTCCAGAGGAAGTGCCGGCAGCAGGGGAGGTTCCAGGTGCCCAGCAGCTCTGCGGGGGATCTGGATCTTAGTCTATAGTCAGACCACTATTTAAGGTCCGATTATAAGATGACCTTGAATATAAGAGAAGGGGTATTTGCTTTGAAAAAAAAAAGTGTCTTATATTCGAGAAAATACGGTAATTCATTGGCATAAAGAATCGCCACAGTGTGGTATTTGAGCAGAGAATGTATCACATGACTGACAACAGTGGCAGTCTCCAAGGATGTTTTCTTGTGGATGCTAACCTATATTACTGCATACAGCACTGTATTTTCTGCTCAAGGGGAAAAACTTTTCCACAGTACAAATTAAAATCCAGTGTTTCAGTAACACATCTATGTGTTATGATTAGCTGTGCTCAATGAACAGACAATACACAAGAGGAGTTCTCACCAGGGCCTGGCTTACATTCCCCCCAGTGGCCAGTGACTTGAAGTGACTGCTGTTGTACACAAGTTGAACGTCAGATATCTCTATGGTCTCTAGTTCCTCCTGGGACAGACGGTCAATCACATGAAGCTTCTCAGCGCTGTCCAGCAGTACCACAGTGCGAGCATTAATCCACTGCCCCAAGGAAAACATAAGATGGAACCATGGTCTTATTTTTAAGGGACATCAGAGAACATCCATATAATACTGACAAATCACAACTCACCGTAAAGTTGATAAGGTCATAATGTAAGTGTAGCTGTCTCTGTTTACTGATATGAATTGCTCCAGATTCATCCCGTTTTACCTAGAAAATAAAGGATGCAGTTTACTGCAAAACAAAGTCTAGAACCATTACCAGATCATCATGTAACTACTGATGTTCCTATGAAATGCATTTGTGGTGGCACCAAAAGATCTTCACACATGTAGATGGCTGTTTATCTAATCATCCAAATACAACTGTATTGTAGTTCATCTGAGGTTGTATTTACCTAACTTTTAGACCTGCTAAGGATGATTGTTATCTCCTCATATGTAAAACCATATACGGTATCTCACAAAAGTGAAGAAAGGACACTCTGCTACAATGTAAAGTAGTGAGTGTACAGCCTGTATAACGGTGCAAATTTGCTGTCCCCACAAAATAACTCAACACGCAGCCTTTAATGTCTAAAGCCTTGGCAACAAAAGTGAGTACACCCTAAGTGGAAATGTCCAAATTGGGCCCAATTAGCCATTTTCCATCCCTGGTGTCATGTGACTCATTAGTGTTACAAGGCCTCAGGTGTGAATGGGGAGCAGGTGTGTTTGGTGTTATCGCTCTCACACTCTCTCATACTGGTCACTGGAAGTTCAACAAGGCGGCTCACGGCAAAGAACTCTCTGAGGATCTGAAAAATAAATCGTTGCTCTACATAAAGATGGCCTAAGCTATAAGAAGATTGCCAAGACCCTGAAACTGAGCTGCAGCACGGTGGGCAAGACCATACAGCGGTTCAGCGTCATATCCAGAGGTTGTCTTTGGGAAATAGACATATAAGTGCTGCCAGCATTGCTGCAGAGGTTGAATGGGTGGGGGTCAGCCTGTCAGTGCTCAGACCATACGCCGCACACTGCATCAAATTGGTCTGCATGGCTGTCGTCCCAGAAGGAAGCATCTTCTAAAGATGATGCACAAGAAAGCCCGCAAACAGTTTGCTGAAGACAAGCAGACTATGGACATGGATTACCGGAACCATGTCCTGTGGTCCGATGAGACCAAGATAAACTTATTTGGTTCAGATAGTGTCAAGCGTGTGTGGCGGCAACCAGGTGAGGAATACAAAGACAAGTGTGTCTTGCCTACAGTCAAGCATGGTGGTGGGAGTGTCATGGTCTTGGCCTGGATGATTGCTGCCAGCACTGGGGAGCTACAGTTCATTGAGGGAACCATGAATGCCAACATGTACTGTGACATACTGAAGCAGAGCATGATCCCCTCCCTTTGGAGACTTGGCTGCAGGGCAGTATTCCAACATGATAAAGACCCCAAACACACCTCCAAGATGACCACTGCCTTGCTAAAGAAGCTGAGAGTAAAAGTGATGGACTGGCTAAGCATGAATCCAGACCTAAACCCTATTGAGCATCTGTGGGGCATTCTCAAACGGAAGGTGGGGGAGCGCAAGGTCCACCAGCTCTGTGATGTCGTCATGGAGGAGTGGAAGAGGACTCCAGTGGCAACCTGTGAAGCTCTGGTAAACTCCATGCCCAAGAGGGTTAAAGCGGTGCTTAAAATAATGGTGGCCACACAAAATAATGACACCTTGGGCCCAATTTGGACATTTCCACTTAGGGGTATACATTAATGGCTGTGTGTTGAGTTACTTTGAGGGGGACAGCACATTTATATACAGGCTGTACACTCACTACTTTACGTTGTAGCAGAGTGTCATTTCTTCAGTGTTGTCACACAAAAAGATATAATAAAATATAATATTTACAAAAATGTGAGGAGTGTACTCACTTTTGTGAGATACTGTAATTCAAATACAACTGTATTGTATGTATATGTCAATTTGATATATTTTTTCCATGTCTTACCAGGAGAAAATGGACCATATCCCCTCTGCAAAAAGCCAGCATTGGGTTGAGTGCACCCTGCAGAGCCACAAAGTTCCAGGCCAAAAGAGGAACGCTGGATGGATCAGTCTGTATACACAAAATATAAGAATGGTCAATGGTAAATGAGGTTTATGGCTGTGATGTGGGACTAAACAATCTGAAGCCCCCAACAGGGGGAAATGGGCGTGAGTCTCTGTCATCTTTTAGTAGTGAATCAATAGTGGTTATATATAAAAAGTGGTCCTGGTGAGATCATGAAAAGTAGTCTTACTGTAGCAACCAATGCAGTCTCACTCCTGACCAGACCAATCCACTAGACTCTCCACAGAACCAGTTTTATAAACAACACCCGAAGGATTTTATTACCCAACGTTGTGCTTTTATCGGGTTAAAAAAATATTATGTTACAGTATGTTTGTACTTGCTCAAGAGTTTTGGTAGGTTCCTGTAAAACTTTGATTTCCAGTCAAAGAGAAATCTTAATTGAAAAGTAAGATATGATTAGCTTTATTACGGCTAGAAAAGAGTGGCCATGCATGATGATGGCGCACCACATCATCAGCACAGGTGGATATCATAGCAGGTCCATAGGGAATATATGTATAGCCACCTGGTTCTTCACATGCTGCAAGGCAGTGAACGCTACCTAGCTTGAGCTGCTGCAGTGTATCTGCCTGTGTACTGAGGTTAGTATAAATACTAAATATTAAATATTAAATATTAAAATATGGCAATTATGTTCAGTTTATTCTGGGGACATTATAATATGGGCATTTGTTCAGTACTACATGGTGTTAGAAGGCAGGGTGGTGTGATGGGTAGTATTTTCTATGTGAGCATGTCTTGGGAGTCCTGGGGGGTGTCTGGATGGGTTGTATATATATATATATATATATATAAATATATATATATATATATATATATATATATATATATATACATATACATATATACGGTATATATATATATATATATATACATATATATATATATATATATACATATATATATATATATATATACATATATATATATATATATATACATATATATATATATATATATATACATATATACACACACACACTGTATATTTTCTAATTAGGATTGGAGCAATGGTGGAGAGATGTTAGCTGGCTAGTTGACATTTGATAATACACTGATTTTCCAAAAGTATTCCTTTAATCATGCTGTCCATGCCACTATATAAATTGTCTGCAATATCATTTGGAAGTTTTAGTTCATTAAAAGTCTCAAATCATTGAGAACAGAGCTCCCTTCAAGTGCTTCACTCGTTTGCATATGTATGTTAAAACTGAGACAAGGTCACAGAGGTGAACTTGTTGATAATTGCTTAAAACGGAAGATATATTGAAGAGTTCAAGTCCAATTATTAAGTGTGTGGAAATTCATAATGCAGCAAATAGTCTTTTCACTGCTGGACTGCTACATAATGCTAAGCTAGATAATGAAGCATGACAGATAGGATGGCAATGCTGCAGTTATAATCAACATTCACAGGCTAATAATATTCATGCAGGAAATATGGAAGCTTCATGAAACAAAACATACCAGCCACCTGTCCATATTTTTTAGGCAATTTTGCTCCTTGTAATATTAACATATCATCAATTGTTCATATATTGTTCCCGGCTAAAAATGAATATAAAATTTCCTCTAATTTTTTATTGAGCTGCATGTGAGAGCTGCCATCCTGCTGCCGCATCACATGTTTAAATTGATGCCTACCTCTGAGCTTTACAGAGCATTTTTGGCCAGCAATTGGTATTTGTAAAGACTCACATGCAGTTCACTGAAAAAGCGAAGCTCATTATTATTAAGAATTTTGAAATTCATTAAAAATATACAAACGCAGCTGTGTCTTGGTGTGGGTAGTAAATATTAATTTTGTTCTTTCTTCCATAGACAAAATAGGTTATAATCACTGGCGTAACTACAGGGGATGCAGCAACGACTGGGTGCCAGTGCCTCTAGGGGGCCCGGTGCGACCCTGTAACTTCTTGTTCCTGTCTTTTCATACTATTACAAAATAGTTTAGAAAGGGCGCTTCCGACCAGGACCATACTACTCCAGATCAGAAGGGCCCTTCCTAAACTATTTTGAACCGGCACAGGGAGACAGGAATGTATCGGGGTCATGTGATGTGACCCCGCAGTGAAACAGAGGCTTTCCGCACAGTGTGCGCAAACAGCCAGAGAGGAAGCTGCAGGAGCGGTGAAAGGTAAGGGGGGCAGCAGGATGTATGTATATGTGTAACTGTGCATGTGTAAAACGAACTTACACGTCCATAGGGAAAGGTCATCAAAACCTTTAGGGATGGCTTCAAACCAATCACCAGAATCTGTGGGATAACAGGCTCAATGTTTATTAGATATCCTAACTTGCAGTGCAATTTGCAACCTCGGCTAGCAATACACAGAGCTTAACATGCAAACATAGACTTTAATGACAATTAGAAAATAACTCACTCTGAAGCCAGCTTTATGGATACATTATTAGTATGACAAGTTAGCTATTATGTCCTATTTTATTTAATTAATACTTCTGCGAGAAATAAAACAGAGATCCAGCCTCATTGGTACAGCACATGAAAACATTACCAACAGTGAGATGAGAGCAGCCAGAAAAAAATCACTAACCAATGATGCTGTGGTCACTCTGACTATATAAAATTCTGAAAAGATTCCTTAAAGTATAAAATATGGTGCTTTATTCCAAAAGCGGGTTTTGTCTGTTATTATTCCAATAAACGCTCTTCATCTGCAGACCTGGAGGCTGCCATTGTTCTCAGTCACGTAGTATTTTGGATAACATTGCTTGATCAAACACCACACTGAGTAGATTCTTTGTGGCATAGACTTTCAGATGGCACCCTTGGCCGGGTGAAAAAGACTGAGCCATTCTATTATTTACCAGTATGATTAGGAGTCATGGGTTCTGTTCTGACTAATAAGATTTCTAAAAACAATATGGAAAAAAACGAAAACTGCTTCAAAAACAAAAGTGCACGCAATTTTTGAAAACTTATACTGTTATACTAGTAAATAAGTAAATGTAAGAACTCTTTAAATATTCTCTCGTTAATGCACATTTAATACATCAGAATACTTGCACATAAGTACAGTGTTCATACTGATAATGCAACATGATGGTTTTACTTTACCTTAGTTAAAGACGCCATAGCAAGCAGTGAATACTGGTTAATGGGGTGATCTCGTATCTCAGCCTTTGTGTGCAAGGGTTCAATACAACATACTTCTCCTTTAGATCCACTGAAAAGGCATCTGGATTCACAGGTCCTTACTCCCATAACTCGTCTGCAATGGTAATACAGGTAGAATATCCAAACTTGTCATTTTGTACTATCATGATCAGACTTTCAGACAAGGGCAGATGGAGCGGTCACAGCGCGTCCTGGGGTGGGTGTCGCTATCGAGGCATTTTAGCGACACCATTGAAGTTTAAAACTCTTTTAAAACAGAGTTTCTAAGCTTGTTTATTGCAAAGGACATGCCAGGCACGTCATAGGTCGTCACCTGACTGTTTTTGCGTGAGGTGCCTGACCCATCAATGGACGTTAAGGGGTTAAAGTGGTTGCAAAGTACTTTAATGTGCATTTTTGGTACTGGGAAGGCATGGGGATATTCAGTAAATCAGTGAAGTGACGTAGTACACAATAGATAAAATAAGTACATTTACAAATGAAGGCATAAATAGACTTACTCAAAATAACAGGTTTATAAAACAGCGGGTTATTCACTGCTCTAAACAATATAAAACATATACAGGTCATAAAGAACCATCTAGTGGCCAAATGCAGTCAAGTACATCCAGAAAATAAATGGGGGGGAGGGGGATTGAATGTTACTAAATGTTAAGTTACTGTTAAAATAAAATAAGACAGATGTTAAGGTATGCTACTGTAATCTATACACTAATTATGGGTTCTTAAAGCAAACCCAATATAAAAGAGAAACTAGAAATTAGAACCTAATAATAGGAATATTATATTTGTTGGTCATAGCGATTTCTCCAAATTCAGTACTTTGACAAGAATTTTGGGCTTAAAGGGCCTTCTGGGGCTACAGATGGAGAAAATCCTATAAAACAGCTGAACGTTTATTAAGAGTTGTGCACATGATTTAATACAGCTCACTGGAAAAGATAAAAGGACCTACTTGAAAGTTAATTCGAACACAGAGCCTCCGCTGTCATTGCAGATAGCAAGAGTAGGATCATCTGTGAACTGCAAACATAATGCACATGAAATAACACATTTTAGGGGACCAAAACGAGTCAATCCAAGGACGTTTAGCACGCTTTCATTTAAAACCAAACTTATAAAAAGGCATGCAATTTTTTTTAAATTCGTTTGTTTCCTTTCTATTTTTCTTTTTTCACTTTTCCATATAGTTTTTTTCTTTTTTTCTCAATTTGCATTGCCTTCATCAGAGAGCAGTGTATTACGACTAGTCTTTTGGTCTTTGAAAAAGAATCTGTAGTTGGATCAAAACATTGCCACGGAGTGGATAAAAATGTCAATTCACTGCTGAGTTGTATTGTTTTATTTTAATTTTGCTGTGTACGGGTAACAAAGTGATTACGAAGCAGGGCTCTTTCTGCCCTGATTTACCGATCACACATTGTAGGATCAGCAGCACTGGAGGTCATCAGAAACCCCAGCAAGGTCTAAATATATCTTGCAGGGATATTTTTACACTGTCAGAGATTTCCTATGGTAACACTGCAGAAAATGAATGCTTGAACATAAATACAGATATTTAAATGGTGTCAAGTATAATGGTGCAAGCAACAAGTATTGCCACAGTGTGCCCAGATAGCTATAGGTATGCAGTGTAATCCCACAACCAATCAAAAAAAAAGTATGGTAACAATAAGAGACTGAGCCATGAAACCCCTCTGTCTTTGCTGCTCCTACACAGAACAGGTCCGAGTTTTGGGGCTCTTGTGGCCCACTTCTTATGTTTCCTCTACTGTTATTACCCAGTTCATCATTTTTTAGATTCTGTTTTGTTCTATATCGACTTTGTCTTTTACGGTTTCCGTAACTTTCATGTATTTGCGTCATCTATTCTGTATCTTCATTGATCTTCATTCTTCTGTGTTTGTTGGCCTGTAGGTAGCAGGTGCATCTACTAATGCGCAGATCGCGGCAGGACCTCTCCCTTGGATCCTTTTTTTGGGGTGTGCAGGGCGCTCATCTTGGATCTCCCATGTGTGTGAGTGGGGGATTTACGGCGGCCATCTTAGTGGAGTCTGTTACATACGGGACATTTTTCTCATACGGCAGCCATTTTGTCAAGTCAGTTTTTCTGCTTTTTCACTCATTTCTCAAGTTTGAGCTATATTTTTTCGATTCGGACACCTCCTATAACTATTTCTAAATGTACTAATAGCTTTATGTTCCAACCCTGCCTGTCTTCAGCCCTGGGTTTCGGGGATGAGCCTCGTGTTATCTTTTCTACCCAATTCAGTACAAAGACATATCATTCTGACAATCTGATTTATCGCAAGGGATAAATCTTGATGTCAGAGGGTTGAATACCATATAGTATCAGATTTGGGTCGCATATTGGGGTGAGCCAACTAATTGTATCGCCCCGCGGCAATGGTTGGGCATATGAGTAATATCTGCCTATCTAGACAGTATAATTTGGGGTTTTCACAGATACGGTCTGCGTACACACTGTCCCCCTTCACTTATGAGGTGCAACCCGTTTACAAAGGGACCTCACCTTAATACATTATATATCTATATTACTTATATAATATCCCTAACTATACTTATCTCTTGTTCCTTTTAGATGAAATGCGACAAGCGTGGTATCCAGATTTTCTGGATATATCGTACAGACATCCATTACAAACCTTTTCTCCCTCACAAACCTCTGCACCTGATAATAGAAGTACATATCCAATTAGTGGCTTGGACGCTCTCCGGGGCAGCTGGGATGTCCACGGACTATCTCAAGCACCTAAAGAGTTACTTTGGGACTCATGGGCACCAGGCACTCGCAGATGTTACTTATCCGCATGGAAACAATGGCATAGCTATTGTATGGAAATGGATTCTGATCCCTTTACTGCCCCTATACAGACGATTCTACATTTTTATCCCACCTTTAGAATGATTAACGTGATGAGATTGGCCATATCAGCCGCTCATGTGCAAATCCCAGGAGTTCCGGCAGGTCAGGACCCATTAGTCTGTAGAGTGTTTAGGGTTATTAATCTGGCCCGACCTCCAGCTCTCAAATAGTCACACCTATGGGACATGAATGTGGTTCTTAGGTTTATTCAAGCACGGCCTGATGACTACATCTCAGAGCCGGCCTTAGGCGTTGTGGCGCCCTGTGCGGACTACTCCTCTGGCGCCCCCCCTCACTACCCCCCTCTCTGCCCCTTCAAACTACCCGCCCTCTCTGCCCCTTTAAACTACCCCCCCCCAAACTACCCCTCCCCTCTGCCCCTTCAAACAACCCCTCCCCTCTGCCCCTTCAAACTACCCCCCCCTCTGCCCCTTCAAACTACCCCCCCCTCTGCCCCTTCAAACTACCCCCCCCCTCTGCCCCTTCAAACTACCCCCCCCCTCTGCCCCTTCAAACTACCCCCCCCTCTGCCCCTTCAAACTACCCCCCCTCTGCCCCTTCAAACTACCCCCCCCTCTGCCCCTTCAAACTACCCCCCCCTCTGCCCCTTCAAACTACCCCCCCCTCTGCCCCTTCAAACTACCCCCCCTCTGCCCCTTCAAACTACCCCCCCTCTGCCCCTTCAAACTACCCCCCCTCTGCCCCTTCAAACTACCCCCCCCTTACCTTGTTGCCGGAGTCCTGCGGTAAGAGCGGGAGGCATCCGTCTTCTCGCTCTGCCGGCATTTCATGTTGAGCGCCGGTATAGTCCGGCGCTCAACATGAGATGCTGGCACCGCGACGGAGTCACGGAGAGTAAGGGGCGCCGAGCGGTTGCCGAGAACTTCACGAGCAACCGCTCGGCGCCCCTAACCGGGACTTAGATTAAAGCATCGTTTTTTTTTTTTTAAACTTTATTTAACATCAATGATGTTAAACAAAGTTTAAAAAAAAAACAAACAAAAAAAAACGATGCTTTAATCTAAGTCCCGGTCAGGCGCCCCTGCAACCATGGCGCCCTGTGCGGTCGCACAGGTCGCACACCCCTAAGGCCGGCCCTGCTACTTCTGTTTACATCAATTATCTGAAAAACTTGTATTTTTTTAGTTTCATTTCATAGGGTAACTGAACTCAAAGCCTTCTCTCTTTTCCCAGGAAGGGGTTTCTGGACGGACGAAATCTGATTTGTCATTGATTTTTTTTACCCCTTTTTAAACTCTCAACTTCAGATTTGTGTCGTATCTATGTTAAGTGTTTATGTTTCACGCACTGCTAACTTGCATCATTCCTCAGCATGCCAACTGTTTATCTCCTACGTCGTTCCACACAAATCGATGTCGACCGCCACTTTAGCTCATTGGATTTGCTGGATTTTATCTTTGGTGGGTATTGATAGCTCTTTTGGAGCACACTCACAGGTGCAGCAGCTTCAGGGGGGTTCGATGCTGGTGTTTCATTGACGGATATCCTTTGTGCAGTCTACCTTTCGGACGTTTTATTTCAGGAAAGTGCTGCGCACTTCTTCTTCATTGGTAGAGGAGGAAAAATATGAAGCCTCCTGTCATGTATTAAAATTTTAGATTATGCTAGCTTTAGTGTACCTATAATCATGATTTTAATAATGACATGAGGCAAGAATTTCCCCGCCCTTCCTGTAAGGGGACACTTATAGTTTTTCTCTTTGTGTTTATTCAAAGTTGGGCAAGTGTATTTGTATCGTTTTTATATGTTTTCATCTCTAGTTGTACTGTATCATTTATGAGATGATGGTAATCTTTATAATGTATTGGCCGGAGATACATTTAACTTTATCATCATAAGATACTTTTCGCATTTTCTTTGTTTTTTTTCAGTTTAATCAGGATCGAAATGACTTTCAGGACGAGGAAGAGTGTGGATTCGAGAAGAAGGTTCAGTTTTGGATTTTGAAAGAGTGGCTACGTTTTGTTTTATAGTTTATTGTATCTAGTGTGTTTTCACTGTTCTGTTTTCCCCATCAAAGAAAGAGGACAAGTTTCATGTCTCTTTTATTGTTACGATACTTTTTTTGTTATTGGTTGTGGGCGTAAAAGACATAAAAGCAAAATACTCACCTCCTGTAGATTGTCATCTACAATTATATACCACAGAACACAGAAACAGTTGCATAAAGGAGACACTCAGCTATAGTTAATTTGATGGCTGGACTGTACCTTTAATGCCAATTTCACCCAGCCATTATGAGAGAATCAAATTTAAAGGATGTTGAGGTTTTGCTGCAGGATTTTTAAAAAACCACAGAGAGGTAAATCCTTTTTTTTTTATCAGCTTTTCTTTAAACTTGTGTGTGAATCTTTAAAATCAGTTCCATTAAAGTTACCCAAAGCTATTCACCTTCCTTTAAATGGGCACTTACCTTGATGTGCAAAATGGCAGTTCCAGGAGGATGAGCATCTGTTATGGATCGTAAGAGCTTCCCCCCAGCAAGGTCCCACATTGTAATCTAACAGAAAGAAAGAAATTGCAATGAGTCAATGATTAAAAATAGATATGGTGAAAAGTCTGGAAAGTGATCTAATCAATCCAACTAAACGTTTCCTTTGGTTGCAATGGCGATAAGGCCATTTTGAAATTCTGCTCAAAAATTATTTCTCTTTTATACATAAACTCTAGACTATGATAGTCTATGATTAAGTCCTTTTCGGATAAAATGCATGAAACATTCTAATTTTTCTTGTGAATCAATAAAGTTCAATAATTTTGTATGGGCACATATGCTTGGCGATTTCTGTTCCTGACATCCACCCTATATCTGCTAATTTATTTTATGCATCAAGCGGGTAAGAAGTCCCTACTGTTGGTTGTCTACTAAAATATCAATTTACATCAAGAGTAATGTAATGAAATGTAATGAAGCTAAGCAGCGTGAGTGTTAAAGTGATATAGGATCTAGGGGGAGATCATAAGGGGCAGAAAGCTGAAATAGAACAATTTTGAAATATCATGACAAGAAGGAATCTGAAAATTGCCGTTGTTCATTTTATGTCAAAAACATAAGCATCCATGTCTGTATTTGTGTCGCTTCATCAAACTATACAGAGTATACATAGAAAGGCAGGAAGTATAAATTAACCAACAGTTACAGTAATTATTGAGGATGGAAAATAGTTCTTGGCATAAATACCTGTCCTTTTGCAAAGCCACAGAGCAATCTGGAGCAATCATTGTTAATGCTCAGGGCAGACACAGCCCCATATTGTGCACCCAATGCGGTACTGCCCAGGCAAAGTCTCAGTGCTTGGTTGGTATCTGTAAAAACAACACAAGTATCAGTTCCAGGACAGCGAAGAGTCAACTGTACTACGTAAAATATACAGGATGATGCAAAGTGAATGCACTATAAATGACAACATAACACTAACAAGGCTTGAAGTTTTTCATGTAGGAATCAAATAAGAATGGGGGATAGGGTAAGGGTAGGGGGATCCACCTATAATTCTCCTACTTTAATTTTCACCCTCTGACAACTAGACCTACAGAGACCATCTTCAACATCTTATTTTAATATATGTGGGGAACTGATTAGTTTCATCTCCTCATACCCCCCTGAGGCAAAGCTTTGACACTGGCTATGCCCCAACTACACATGGAGCAGTACCTGATGTACATTCATATTAGTTCTTTTACACATTTCACCCGATCTTGTTGTGTCAAATAGGGATGACGTGGACTATAATAAATCAGCCTAACATTCACCTGTCACTTTCAACTGTATTCACACAAGTAAGGAAATATTAAAACACAATACATTAATAGACAATCAATGTTTAAACAATACCGCATGCAAGAGCAGACCAGTATTTCCTAAACATTCAGTTTTTGGTCTGCAGGGATTGTTGCGATTGTACCTCAAATATTTGGGGTATAAATACATTTCAAAAATGTATTGTTCCTTTTTTATATACACAATTTGGATACCTTATTTACCTACAAGCATTTTTATACAATATTTCCAAAGGGCTCTTTATATTTAAAAAGGTCTAGCCTTCTAGACATAATTAACAATGCAAATGTTAATTATATCTAATTTTATCCATCAGTTTATGAATGGGTAGCAGCAACAGATACTGCATAGTTAATAAAAGAGGCATGCAATCTGGCTAAAAAGGTTACAAAAATATAAAGGTTATATAGCCCTGGTCACCTAAGAAAAAGAGGCAGCCCTAGAAATAATTTCTAGATAACCTGAAATCCTTAACTCTATTGCACCCAGAAGATATTAAACAACTCTGAATCAATGGACTCCATTTTGTTGGTAAGACAAATTATTTTGGGCCACCATGGAACAAACATGAATATATTTAACAATGCAAGCATGATATTGTAATTAGGTTATGTTAGTCTCACTCCGCATTGTAGTTGGACCAGAGACTCATTAGCATTATGTCATTCGTGACCATTAATATTTTGGGAGGCCGTTTCTTGGTATGACAGAATGTGACTCAACATTCATTCCTACTGCACACAAAAGAAGCCTCCCACAATGCTTTGCATGCACAGTGTAGATCTTCATACCTTTGCCTGGGTATTTCCAGCAGAAAAAGAGGCAGAAAAAGTGACAAACCATTAGTGCCAAAGAGGTACAATGGCATTTTTTCTGTCTGCCAAATATAACTCATTGCGGGAGCAAGGCACTGCATGCATACATGCTAAAACATTGTACAAGCCTTCCTGATTCTATTGGTTATGCCTGGTAATGGGAACCATCCATTTTTTGACATCATAAGCGTGCTTTTAGTATGGCAATCTCAAACGCATCGGCTTAACACACAATGGGATCTCTTCACTAAATTGAGAGTTGGTAGCAGATTTTTTTCCAGCTGATTGAACCCATTACACATGGCCAACCCAAATGAACTTCTATTGCAAGAAAACACTGGCATTAGTGAGTAAAATCGAATGTATTGAAAGACCTGCTAGCCCTATAATATAATTATTAAAAGGGCAATATCGTGCATGCATTATCTGGCCTGAGTATAATAGTTTAGCCTAGTTGTGCTCCTTCTCTCATAAAGTACTGGTTTCCTGTCTGCCACGTGACTGGTGAGCTGCAGTGGAAACAAGTCATACCCCAGACTAATTTTTTGAAGCTATGATAACAGGAGGGAATATAAACTAAAATATAGTTTCTTAGGAAACGAACATGCAGTGCTACATTATACTTATTGGTAATGTGTGTATACATAAATAAGACTACACAAAAGAATGATGTCCAGAGATACTTACCAAATATCAATGCCAGGCCGTGAGAAGTGCCTACGGCAATCAGATTTGACACAGTCTAAGAAGGAGCACAAAAAGCACAGTTGTATGCAGAAAAGAGACAAACATAATTAAAACATTGTATGAGAACCACTTTTGCTACATAACTCACCATTATAAGTGTTACTGTAGTTTCATTTTTAAAGTTGTTGTTGCCATGAGTTTTGCTTTAGTCAGAATTGTGTATGTGTGTTAATGTGTGCTGGTCTGCAAGAGACTTGATTTTATTTTAGTGTATAGCTAAAATAGATTCTGCACAAAAATGTATTGTAGTGCGTATACTGTATTCATGTAGGCATCTACTAAAGGCAACAGAGTTCTTGTGTATATATATATATAAGAACGATACTCACTATTGCTGTAGGCAACCCTGCATCAACCTTATCCTGTAGAGACGAAAACAGAGAAGAAGGCAAATTAGTAACTCTGCTTATCTTTATTTGGGTAAAATAGTTTAATGAACAGTAGTGTTCATTAAAGTGTTCACGTGAATGCACATCACATGACTCTGCTCCGTTCCTTCTTCTCCTGGGGGCGTGGCAAGAGAAGTTGTTCGAGAGGAAGCAGCAGGGCCCCTGCAGTAGTCTGCGAGTGAGAGATCTGCAGTTCAGGTAAGGAGTTGGGGGAGGGAGTATGTGCGATTAAGGGAATGAATGAGTATCTGTAAATGAATGAGCATATGAGTGTGTGGGAGGGTGGCATGGCATAGGGAGCCTGTAATCACACTCCTATCATGCCCAGGTTCTAGCATGTGCTAGATTGCTGTTAGACATCATATATATGTTATATAGTAATATTGTTACTGCATTTTTTGTCCCATTTTGGTGTGTGTTTTTTTTTTTTTGTTTTTTTTTTAATGAGTGTGGGGGGGGTCATTTTCAGTTTCGGCCCAGAATTTTCATTTCGGTGCATCACTATATACACATGCATATATACCTGTGTGTGTAATCTCATGCGCTTCCAGAAATTAAATGTGGTCACCCTTGTGTGTGTATGGACAGTGTATGTGTATGGGCAGTGTATGTGTATGGGCAGTGTGTGTGTGTGTGTGTGTGTGTGTGTGTGTGTGTGTGTAAAGGCAGAGGAGTGTGAGGGCCGTGTATGTGTATACATGTGTGTATGGACAGGCTTGTGTAAGGGCAGTGTATGTGCATACGTGTGTTTATGGGCACGTGTGTGTGTAAAGGCAGTGTAGGTATTTGTATGTTTGTAAGCTGGTGTGTGTGTAAAGGCAGGGTTCTGTAAGGGCAGTGTATGTGTATATGCATGTTAATAGGCAGGTGTGTGTAAAGGCAGTGTGTAAGGGCAGTCGAGTATAAGGGCAGTGTATGTGTGTGTTTATGGGTAGATGTGTGTAAGGGTAGTGTATGTGTATATGGGTGTTTAAGGGCAGTCGTGTGTAAATAAAATAACCTCTGTTAAAAAAAAATAGCTGGGGGCACAATTTTCCATTCTTGCCTCGAGCGCAAAAGGAGCTAGCTACGGCTCTGTTTACAAGTTTAAGCGTTTAGAAGCTATTTTTATATATACATTACAATTCATTTTGTGATCTACTAATGTTTAGACACATTATTGAAGAGGGCATTTTCTTAAATTTACCAGGCTTTACCATTTCCATCAAAATATTTCAAATTTCCATATTGCAGAACTTCCCAAAAGGCAGGTAAACTTACAGCAGCAGAAACAATCTGGGCAGAGACTCCTTTTAGCAATGTGTGATGCATCACAGATCCATGGCGAGAAAAAGCATCTGCAAGCTTCTTTTTCCTGCAAAACCATAGACACAGCTGTTAAACATGGGTCTGCATAACAGAGAGATAAACAAAGTCACAGAAAAGACAGTAATCTGTAATAAACATCTGATGTAGCCTCTCTCTTAATATCACCCATGACTCCCTAATTTATTCCTATTAAACTAAACTATATCAACACGTGACAATGGCAAGTACCCCATTTTTCCAAGGGGAGAGTGGATATGTGCATTAAAGCTAAAACTTTATCCACCATTAGTGACGTGCTCCAGCCCAACCAAGACATTGAAATGCTTACCTCTTGAGAGCCCTATCACCACTGTCCGAACTGGCCAGTGACGAGGTATCACAGGAGAGTGTGTCAATGGTTTCCACGTTTAGAAGAACAGGGTCTTCTGGTATGAAAGGCTCATCTTCATCATCAGTCTAGGAGGATAGAGGCAAATTATGGATGAGGAAGAAGTCTACACAATTAAGGAATTAATTCTACAAGAGGTTTTTACATTCAGCAGTTTCTAATGTTGTATTTAAACATGGAACCAGAATCAGATTGCAGATAAAAAAACATTCTGTACCACCTAGTCTGTTGTTTTTTTTTCCAGCTTTAACCCCTTAAGGACACAGGTTTTTCGCATCAGTTTACAACTGATGACACAAGAGGTTCCTACATTTTTGCTATGGTGTTGTTCAACTGTAATTTCCCTCTCATTTAGTGTGTCCACACATTTTTCTACTAATTACAGGTGAACTGCATATTTCTGTTTCCTAACTAGATGTTTTGAAATGTTATATTAATTTAAAATGCTTTGTGCGTAGCCTTTATAGCAGCCAGACTTCAAAACCGCACAACAAAGCATATATTTTTAGGTTTCTTACTAGGGGCATTTTGACACTTAATGCAGCCATTTTTCTGCCAATCTCTGCCAAACCTTGTAATTTACAGACTCTTTGACTGTAATTAATAAATTTTTCCACTTCCTATGAGTAAGTACACCAAAAAAACTTATTTGCCAACCAATACTGTTTTGTATTAACACTAGGTGCTTTGTGTGCTTATTATAGTTTTCGTCAGCCTCTCTCCAACTCACGATGGAGACGGCAGAGAACATACACAAAAGGAAACATTTCTTAACATTGCTTTTGTCCATTGAAGGTTTGCATCCATGTAATTGTGTTTTTTTTTAAACGAATCCCATGCACAGAAGGATCTCAGATGAGTTGAAGCTGGTCTTCCCAGCTTCCAGACAGCCAGCATCAGCCCTCCTGTGAGATTTAACTGCAGAAAGTACTATTACTCCCTGTATTCTGAAAGCTGGGAATGTAATAGTATGTCCTGCGTCATGGAGGGGTTTAAGATCCTTACATTACATGTAAATCTCTCACTCTCTAATTTTGGTTACAAAAGTGTTAAACTCAGCACAGTCTGCGGAACAACACCTTTAGGCTATAAAGAATTAACCATGGCATCTGGGCTTAATTAACAGGGAAGCGACATTAAATCGGATCAGTTATATCCAGCTTCTACTGCCAACTGTACTAATACCTGGGCAATTTATTACACATGACTAAGATTTATATAGTACATAAGCACCTTATAATGAGTACATACCTGCTTGCAGGCTCACTTACCTCGTTTAGGATGCTTTCCAGCGTTGGTGGTGTGTCTACCTGAGGGATGTCAAATTCTTTGTCATCAATCTGAAAGGTGACAATATTATCATGGTGAGAGAAAAAATATGCTGGTTCCTTTTTGTTTTGTTGTTATAACAGAATTGTTGCACTTTGTGCATTTCTTAATAAATTACACGGCAGTAAAAGAATAATAAAAGAATAATAAAATAAATAAAAATAATTGTTTTTTGTTGTTTTTTTCTATATACATCACAATCAAACGGCATCAGAGTGTCAGACATAATCTTTGCTCCTTTAAAATAATAAGAAACATAGAATTTGGCAGCAGAGAAGAACCATTTGGTAAATCCAGCCTGCCTTTTTAAATTAATTCTTACCAGCTCCTGCTTTGTATCCAACTCCTTATCCTCATCCAGAAAACTTAAACGAGTTTGAGATCTATTGAGGTCATCCTCCAGACTGCCAAGTAAACCACTCGGTGGGCTAGCGAGTCTCCCTGGCTCCCAGCCTTTGGCACCAAGATCATCATTCCCGGACTCTGACTCCACTGAAAAATAAAGAGTTCCTTGCTTTTATTGTATCACAATTTGATATTTTCCAGGCTACACTTCTAAACAAGATTCTATTGGTTGTTTTATCTTAGCAAGCAAAGTGTACTTCAGCCTGCACACGGTTTACCTTCATACTACCGTATATTGCCTACCTAGTTCATCATTATTTGTCACTACTTAAGTGGCAATTTACTAACAGAATAATCTCAGGGCCACCACAACCAAGGCTGCAAGCCAGGGTTTTCCTTTTAACCTTTTTATTAGTTATGAAGCATGGATGGTTTGATCTTGCTGATATCATACATGCTTAAATTTTGGTCAGTGCCTCTATAAGCCAAAAAAAATCAGCCCTGGTTTATTCAAGCAATTGTCATAGACATTTAATATTACGGTTCCTGGTTTCCAGTTGCATTTCAGCTGGTACCATTTGTCCCAATAGTGAATTCTCTCTCTATACTAGACTTGACAATCTAGCTAAAAGTGTATTTTCTCGAACGCAACACTGTGAATCAATGGGGGGGTTGGTTTTTTCACATCATTTGTTTGATCCAGCTAAATTCTGATGAAAAAAATGTTGCAGTTGACTGCAATCTCCAAGGACAAACTTGACATTACAAACTTGGAAAAGAGTCATGAAAATGTTGCTTACGTCAGGCCTACTTTAATTTTAGGACAGATAAAGTTTTTTATTTTTATTTATACATTCAAGGGCAACCAACACTATATTTAACTATTTCACACACCCCTATCTCATAACAGGTCATCTTCTAATGTTATCAAATGCTTAGACAAGTGTGAAGGGAGGGTCAATGATTAATGAACTTTTTTTTTTTTTTAAAAGGGGGGCAGAAGCTTAATATGCATTTAATGAGCCCCTTTAACTTTAGAGAGTTAAGTAGGGAGATGATTATACATGCATACACACTACCTGCACCAGTTTTAGCACATCACAACTGATTTGTGCTCCATCGGGCATCAATTCATGTTTTTTGTATAAGATTGTGTGCATGTGACAATTTTTTTATCACGAATTAGGCCTGAATTAACGGTATCAAATTTTAGCATTGGTTTTTATTCCCATATCTTCCGTTCTCTGTGTGTCTGGAAATTCTTCATTAATATGGCGACCCTTGTATCTTTAATAATGGGTCCATGTTAGCAGAAGTGGTGTCCTACAGCTATGTCTGTCCTTTTTCTGTTCACATTATGTCTATATGAATTTGTCCACCGTTAAAGGATCTGGTTCATTTGAACTACAGGTAGACAGGAGCTTTCCCATGAAAAAGTTTGCTTATTGCTGCGCCGTGTTCCCATAGCTGTGCCCATAATCTGTACGTAAAAATCCTGTCAAAATTGTATATCTGAACTTCATTCGTTATGATGTCTTGTTGTAGGTACTTCCAGCATAATTCTAATCCATATTGGTGGGTGATGTTGGTATAGAGGGATTCAATGTCCATAATGGGTAGATTTGTATCGTCAGAGATGAGGCCGAAAGCCAATGGCTTATTTAAGCGGTTAGTGGTATCCTGAATATAACTTGGGTTTTTTGTTTTTTTATTAATTTTTTTTCAACAAGAGGTTTCAGGATGATTCTTACCCAGCCTGAGATGTTATCTGTGAGTGTGCCAATTACTGATATTATAAGCCTTCCAGAGTTACCATCAATGTGAATCTTGGGGAGCATATACAGTGGGGCAAAAAGTATTTAGTCAGCCACCAATTGTGCAAGTTCTCCCACCTGTAATTTTCACCATAGGTACACTTCAACTATGAGAGACAGAATGGGGGGAAAGAATAGAGGAAATCACATTGTAGGATTTCTAATGAATTCATTGGTAAATTCCTCGGTAAAATAAGTATTTGGTCACCTACAAACAAGCAAGATATCTGGCTCTCACAGACCTGTAACATCTTCTTTAAGAGTCTCCTCTGTCCTCTACTTGTTACCTGTATTAATGGCACCTGTTTGAACTTGTTATCAGTATAAGAGACACCTGTCCACAACCTCAAACAGTCACACTCCAAACCCCACTATGGCCAAGACCAAGGAGCTGTCGAAGGACACCAGAAACAAAATTGTAGACCTGCACCAGGCTGGGAAGACTGAATCTACAATAGGCAAGCAGCTTGGTGTGAAGAAATCAACTGTGGGAGTAATTATTCGAAAATGGAAGACATACAGGACCACTGATAATATCCCTTGATCTGGGGCTCCACGCAAGATCTCACCCTGTGGTGTCAAAATGATCACAAGAACGGTGAGAAAAAATCCCAGAACCACACGGGGGACCTAGTGAATATCCTGCAGAGAGCTGGGACCAAAGTAACAAAGGCTACCACCAGTAACACACTACGCTGCCAGGTACTCAAATCATGCAGTGCCAGACGTGTCCCCCTGCTTAAGCCAGTACATGTCCGGGCCCGTCTGAAGTTTGCTAGAGAGCATTTGGATGATCCAGAAGAGGATTGGGCGAATGTCATATGGTCAGATGAAACCAAGGTAGAACTTTTTGGTAGAAACTCAACTCGTCGTGTTTGGAGGACAAAGAATGCTGAGTTGCATCCAAAGAACACCATACCTACGGTGAAGCATGGGGATGGAAACATCATGCTTTGGGGCTGTTTTTCTGCAAAGGGACCAGGACGACTGATCCGTGTAAAGGAAAGAATGAATGGGGCCATGTCTCGTGAGATTTTGAGTGAAAACCTCCTTCCATCAGCAAGGGCATTGAAGATGAAACGTGACTGGGTCTTTCAGCATGACAATGATCCCAAACACATCGCCCGGGCAACGAAGGAGTGGCTTGGTAAGAAGCATTTCAAGGTCCTGGAGTGGCCTAGCCAGTCTCAACCCCATAGAAAACCTTTGGAGGGAGTTGAAAGTACGTGTTGCCCAGCCCCAAAACATCACTGCTCTAGAGGAGATCTGCATGGAGGAATGGTCCAAAATACCAGCAACAGTGTGTGAAAACCTTGTGAAGACTTACAGAAAAGTTTGACCTCTGTCATTGCCAACAAAGGGTATAGAAGAAAGTATTGATATGAACTTTTGTTATTGACCAAATACTTATTTTCCACCATAATTTGCAAATAAATTCTTTAAAAATCAGACAATGTGATTTATGGACTTTGTTGTCTCGTTCTGTCTCTCATGGTTGAAGTGTACCTATGGTGAAAATTACAGGCCTCTCTCATCTTTGTAAGTGGGAGAACTTGCACAATTGGTGGCTGACTAAATACTTTTTTGCCCCACTGTAGAAGGAGCTGTTTTTTGCTTTCTCTGGTATTAGCTCTTCTAAGTATAACGTGTTATCAGAGGGGAGTATTTATATGTTTGCGGTGAGCTCCAGTTTGTTGTAGTGTCTATTACTAGAAAGTTGTATGTGTGCTTCTCCTATGTAGTCACTTGTGCTCAAAATGACTACAGCTTCAAGACTTTCTAACCCAGTACACTAAACTAACAAATCCAGCACAATTAACATAGGTTTTCACCAACCTTTAGCACTTTTGCACTCTACACTGTCCTGCTCCCAGCAGTTCAGCTTCTATTCTGCCTTTTTTATGTCTGCTAGTTAAAGCCACAGCAGCTGCTAATTAGGCCAGCTGAAGGAGTACAGGCTATAGAGGATTCTGGGTCCCAAATACCTAAGTGAATGGCAAGTGGCCATTTCATCTTCAAAGCTGATGTGTTAGAAGCAGGAAAAACAGGCAAGTGTAAGGATCTGAGCGACTTTGACAAGGGCCAGATTGTGACTGCTAGACAGCTGTATCCCCAAAACTGCAGCTCTTATGGGGTGTTCCTGGTCTGCAGTGGTCAGAACATCAGATGTGGTCCAAGGAAGAAAAAGCGGTGAACCAGCAACAGGGTCATGGGCGGCCAAGGCTCATTGATGCATGTGGGGTGCAAAGTAGGGCTGCAACAACTAATCGATAAAATCGATAATAATCGATAATGAAATTCGTTGGCAACGAATTTCATTATCGATTAGTTGAATCGATTATTATCGATTATAAAATGAGGGTTTTTTCAGAGCAAACGCTCTGAAAAATCCCCCTCATTATATAATCCGTTTAGTCTGACTCACCGTCTCACAGCAGCAGCTCCTACTTACTCCCCCTCCCTGTAATCACTGTGACAACTGGCCCCGCCCCTTCCTTCTCCAGGCCAGAACCACATGGCTGTGACACTCATCTAACTGTAAGTATGTGTATATATATATATATAATGTGTATGTGTGTGTATATATATGTATGTAATATATATATATATATATGTATGTAATATATATATATATATATATATATATATATATATATATATATATATATATATATATTTGGGCTACTGAAAGTTAGGGGAGGTGGGGGTTAATTTAGGGGCAGTTATGGTTAGTGGGGTGTTTAGGGTTAATTTAGGGGCAGTTATGTTAATAGGGTGTTTAGGGTTAATTTAGGAGCAGCTGTGGTTAATGGGGTGTTTGGGGTTAATTTGAGGCAGTTGTGGTTAATGGTGTGTTTAGGGTTAATTTAGGGGATGCTGTGGTTGATGGGGTCTTTAGGGTTAATTTAGGGGATGCTGTGGTTAAGGGGGTGTTAAGGGTTAATTTAGGGGCAGTTATGGTTAATGGGGAGTTTAGGGTTAATTTAGGGGAATCTAAATCCTGGGGGCAGTGAAGTGACATATCTGGGGGTATAAGGCATATACAGTATATAAGGCATATGTGGGGAGGGCAGTGGCATGTCTGGGGAGGACGGAGTGGTGTATCAGGGTGTATAAGGCATATCTGGGGGTAGAGAAGTGGCATGTCTGGGAGGCAGGGTGGCATGTCTGGGGAGGATGGAGTGGGGTATCAGGAGATATAAGGCGTATCAGGCACAGTGGCAGATGTGGGAGGCAGCGTGGAGTGGCAGATGTGGGAGGCAGCGTGGAGTGGCAGATGTGGGGAGGGCAGGGTGGCATGTCTGGGGAGAATGGAGTGGTGTTTCAGGGGGTATAAGGCGTATCAGGCACAGTGGCATGTGGGGGGTAGAGTGGAGTGGCAGATGTGGGAGGCAGCGTGGCGTGGCAGATGTGGGAGGCAGCGTGGCGTGGCAGATGTGGGAGGCAGCGTGGAGTGGCAGATGTGGGAGGCAGCGTGAAGTGGCAGATGTGGGAGGCAGCGTGGTGTGGTATATGTGGTAGGCAGCGTGGCATATGTTGGGGGGGGCAGCATGGCATGTCTGGGAGGCAGCGTAGCAAGCCTGGGCTCAAATGTGCATATATTGGGGGGCTGGTTGGGAAATAAAGACAAGAAATGTATTATCAAAGTTTTTTTATTCTGCTGTTTGTATTTAACATCATTTGTTTAGTAAATTATTTTAAATAAATGAAAAATTTACATTCATTTTTTTTATCCGATTAATCGATTAATCGAAAAAATAATCGGCCAACTAATCGATTATTAAAATAATCGTTAGTTGCAGCCCTAGTGCAAAGGCTGGCCCATGTGGTCAAATCCAACAACCTAGCTACTGTAGCTCAAACTGCTGAAAAAAATGAATGCTGTTCTGATAGAGAGGTGTCAGAACACACAGCACATCGTATTCTGTTGTGTGAGGGGCTGCATAGGCGGAGACCAGTCAAGGTGCCCATGTTGACCCTTGTCCACTGCCTAAAGCGCCTACAATGGGCACATGAGTATAAGAGCTGGACCACGGAGCAATGGAAGAAGGTGGCCTGGTCTGGTGAATCATACGTGTGCATCCCTTACCTGGAGAACACATGGTACCAGGATGCATCCATGGAGGCCCCACCTCACAACTTACAGGACCTAAAGGATCCAGTGCAGTCCATGCCTTGATGGTTAGGGCTGTTCTGGCGGCAAAAGGGGGACCTATACAATATTATGTAGGTGGTCATAATGTTATGGCTGATCGGTGTATAATTTGTGTGGGTATACTCAGGGCCGGCCCTATAATGGGGCAGACCCTCTCTCTCTCTCTCCTCTGCGGCGAGTCTCCCTGTTCGGTCCCGGTGCCGGCTTGTAATGCAGAGCGCCGGAAGTGACGTCAATTTCCGGCGCTCAGCATTACAAGCCGGCACCGCGGCAGAGCAGGGAGACTCGTCGCAGGACTGTTTAAAGGTAAGTACCGGGGGGGGACGCCGGGGGGGCGTCGGCGAAGTTTAAAATGCCCCCCCTCGGTGGGGGGGGGCGGCGTTTTAAACTTCGCGCCGCCCACCCCCCCGGCGTCGGGGGGGGGCGTCGTTTTAAACTTCGCCCCAGGCGGCGTTAAGTCTTCGGCTGGCCCTGGGTATACTAATAGAGAGTGAAAAGAGGGAAGCTACAGTTGAAGAAAGATATAGTAAAAACATGAAAAATTGTGCTAGTTGTGAAGTGTAACATAAGAGTTAATCAGTCTAACACTGCTAAAAAAAAAAATTAAGTACAAAATCTTTGTTTATATATATATATAGAGATATATATATATATATATATATATATATATATATATATATATATATATATATATATACACACACACATACTTGAATACACTATATATACTTGAATGCACTATATTTCTAATTCTGAAACAAATTAATGATTTGTTCTAAATCCACTACAGACTCCAAGCAGGAAATATATATATATATATATATATATATATATATATATATATATATACACACACACAGTCATGTGTCATGTGATTACAACTTTGACAAGTGCCACTAACCAAATATTCTTGATAAATCGATCATCATCAAGTGTGACCACCTCTATAAGAGCCAAAGTTGAACCTGTTTGCTGGTCTGGAGCATTCAGGTGTGTGTTCAAAACAATGCCAAGGAGGAAAAGCAACAGCAATGATCTTAGAGAAGGAATTGTTGCTGCCCATCAACCTGGGAAGCGGTATAAAGGCAATTCCAAACAATATAATGTCTAGCATTCTACATTGATAAAGATTATTCAAAAGTGGAAAACATTCAAGACAATTGTCAGTTTTCCCAGGAGAGAATGTCCCAGCAAATTCACCCCATGGTCAGATCACGCAATGCTAAGAGAAATTGCAAAACCTCAGCTAGCATGTCAGATGTTAAAGTTCATGACAATACAAAAAGACTGAACAAGTATGGTTTGTTTGGAAGGGTTGCCAGAAGAAAAAAAAACACATGGCAACAAGGCTTAGGTTTGCAAAGTTGCATCTAAATAGACCTCAAGACTTCTGGAACAATGTCCTTTGGGCAGAAGAGACCAAAGTGGAGGTTTTTGGCCATAATGCACAGTGCCATGTTTGGTCATATACCAATCACATAATCGGTGTTGCTGACATGCCTCGATATCCGAAGAGCAACTACAAGTGCCATCAAGTAAATGATGTTGCCACCATTCACAAGATGACGTCTTCCCGCATGGAAGACCATAAAGTTTGATAAAGGCTGGTGGTAGAATTAGTGCATGGAAAGGGTTAAAATACCAGCATAAATGGGGTAAATTGCATTGGCCGGCTTCAAAGATACCCGAAATAGGATATGTGGGCAGAATTTTTAACATGTCAAAATTCCAATTTGAAAAATGCACACCACTCAAAAAAAGAGCCTTTTAGTCCCCGAACAACCTAACAAACCCATGCATGTGGGGTATCACTGCGTTTAGGAGATGCTGCTGAACACATATTGGGGTGTTGTTTGTAGGGCTGCAACAACTTATCGATAAAATCGATAATGAAAATCATTGCCAACTAATTTCATTATCGATTAGTTGAATCGATTTTTATCGATAGTAAAATGAGGGTTTTTTTCAGAGCAAACATTTCCTATAGCATCCACATGGCTCAGGAACTCATCTAACTGTGAGTATAAAATTAATATTTGGGCTGCTGAAAGTTAGGGAAGGTGGGGGTTAATTTAGGGGCAGTTATAGTTAATGGGGTGTTTAGGGTTAATTTAGGGGCAGTTATAGTTAATGGGGTGTTTAGGGTTAAGTTAGGGGCAGTTATAGTTAATGGGGTGTTTAGGGTTAAGTTAGGGGCAGTTGTGGTTGATGGGGTGTTTAGGGTTAATTTAGGGGCAGTTGTGGTTGATGGGGTCTTTATGGTTAATTTAGGGGCAGTTGTGGTTGATGGGGTCTTTAGGGCTAATTTAGGGGCAGTTGTGGTTGATGGGATCTTATCTTCAGGATTAATTTAATGCTGAGGACTGAGGGTTAATTTAATTAATTTAATAAGGTTAACTTAAGGTGCAGTTAGAGGTAAAGGGGGCAAACTAAGGGGAATCTAAATCCTGGGGGCAGTGAAGATTAACCCAGTACTTATTTATAAAAGTATTGTGTCAGTGTGATGTGAACGGATCTGTGCCTCTATGAGGGGACTATGAAATATCTGGGGGGTATAAGGCATGTCTGGGGAGGACAGAGTGACATATCTGGAGGTATAAAGGCATATAGGGTATATAAGGCATACGTGGGGAGGGCAGTGTGGCATGTCTGGGAGGCAGTGTGGCACATCAGGGGAGGACGGAGTGGTGTATCAGGGGGTATAAGGCATATCAGGGAGCACAGTGGCATACCTGGGGAAGAGTGGCATCAAAGATACCTGAAATAGCACATGGGGCAGAATGATCAGCTTTGGGGACAAAATGGTTTTGAAATAGCAAAACGCTACTGGTACTTATTGCCCCATAACATGCAGAAAAAAGCAAAAAAACATAAAAACATTGGGTATTTCTAAACTCAAGACAAATAGTAGAATCTATTTAGCAGGTTTTTCCCATTAGTTTTTGCAGATGAGTAAAATATTTTTCAAAAAAAAAGTGAGAAAGTTAAAAAAAAAAAAATCACTATATTTTATCATGTTTGTTCTAGTAAATTAGATGATATTATAAAAATAATAGTATCTAAAGAAAGCCCTGTTTGTCCTGAAAAAAACAAACAATATATGATGTGTGTGTGGGAGCACAAAATGAGAAAACTACAGCTAAACAGCAACACAGAAAAATGTTAAAAGAGCCATTGTCCCAAAACGTACTACGAGAAAGAAACAGTCTTTTCATTAAGGGGTTAATGTATACAGAATTTATTTAAAATAATGGCTTTATATTGCAAATATTACTATATACATAAGCATTGGAGGTGAATTGCACTGCACATTCACAAGAGTGTGCATACGTGCTAAGAAGTGACATTACGGGATATATAGACCAACACTGGTCCTATATGCAGATACAGAGTATTCAGCACAAGACATTCCATTAATTTGTACGCCTTTTCTCCCACCTTTAGAACTATATGCAAGAACCGATCTTTGTATGTATTGCCCATTCACTATTGCTGAATCAAAATAGATTTTGCTGCTCCCAAATATTGCATTGATGCTCCGCGTTTACTATATAGAAAACGAAATACCATCGACGTTTACATCAGGGTAAGCTAATGCCCTCCACTGCCACCCTTCCAGAATAATTCTATTCTGCCCGCATTTCTTGTCTGTACCCTGGGGGACCTTATCAACACTGTCATTGAGTGCTAAAACGTCCAATAAATGTAGCATTTCTCCACCATCTACATATACCCTATGCCACAAATATCATCATGTTATGGCACTTACTGTCCCACTGTCAAAGATGTAAACGCAGGAAATAAGCGGCGGACCACCAGTAACTACGCATGCGCAGAAGCTGTACGTAGGTACTCAGAACTCTGCGTTCCAAATCGCAACATACAACCCTATTTCCGCTGTTACGCCACTGACCACTACTGAAAGGATAATGCCTTATTTATTCCAACAAAGTGTAGAACGTATGACGGATACGTTAACGTGTACCAGTATATGCGTCTATGTGATAAACTACTTATATGTAAACATCAAGCGCAAGCTGCAACCAAGGCAGGGGCCACTAATGGTGCGCGTTTTGTGTGTGACCTCAGGACGTAGCCTAGACAACTTCCTGTTTGAATAACGACTGCGTCAAATACGCTCGACTAATACGGAAGTGCGTGTGTATCCGCCTGTTGGAGATAATTTTGGAATTGTAACGTACATTTTCTTTATGGTCCCTGGATCTATAGGTAAGTGCGTATATTTTTGGTATTTTTCCCTCACGCACTCTGAAGTTTGGTAAAATGTTTATAGCTGACAGGGTAAGTGAAAGCTGTAACTATAGCTGTACAAAACGTGTTGGGGAGCTGGCGATGACTAGAGAAACAGCTCTCATGGTGTCGAATAGTTTGGTGTTTACATAACGGAACTTGGATCTAAAACATATTGGCTTTTATCTGACGTTTCTTTTGAAGGTTCGCTTCCTTTTATGCTTTTTTTTTTGTTATTGTCAAATACATTGTAAGCCAATTACCCGAACTGATAAATCTCTGAGTAAGGCTGTGTTTTTTTTCCCCTCAGGAAGTTATGTAAACACTTGTGTCATTAGTGCTGTGCAATAACATTAAGTGAAGAAGTATTGTTTTTCTTATTGTGTTATATTCTCCACCAAACTATTAGCAGGACAAGAGTTATAGCATCTATTGTGATGCTGAATGGCAGCATGCCTGAGATCATAGTTTCAGCAGGTTAGAGAAGCACTTCTGGCCTGTTTAGTCTATTTTAGTGCATAGTTCTGGTATTCTTTATTTATTAGACAACCTGACCAATGTTTCTTTTAATGCCTTTCCTGGCTGCTTCCACTGAAAGCAGAGACTGTTCCACAATATGCTTCTTGTACACACTGAGTAATACTAACTCACATTCTAGCGCATGACAGCTACGTTTTGAAATCATACAAACATAAAACTTGCATTTTTCAATTTCCTCATTGTATTAGCCTTAACCACTTCTGATGGGACAACGTTCCATCTACCTATCCTCCACCTCTGTAAAGTAAAACTTTCTTACGTTACATCTAAACCTCAAATCTTTAGCCCATAACATCTTGTGCTAACATTTTTTTTTTGTCCTTTGAAATAAACTTCCCTCCTGTACTTTGTTAAAGCCATTTATGTGTTTACATACATTCTACTTCTCTTCCTTCCTCCAAGCTGTGCGTAATGAGTACTTTTAGTCTTTCCTGATAACTTGTATCCTGTAAACATTCATCATTTTGGTAGCCCCTTTCTGAACTCACTCCAAAATGTCTATACACAATACTCTACAGATCTCTGGTAAGAGCTCACCAAAGTGACAGGTCCACCTTCTTTTTTCTAGCCTCTAGCTATACAAACCAGCACCTTGCTTGCATTTTGAAGGACTTTATTGCATTGTCTGCTTACCTTTAAGTCATCAGAAATAATTATTCCAAAAGTTCCTCTCTTCTGTTGTCACTGACTCTCGACCATTCTCCTAATTTAATTAAATCACATGCCGTTTGGCTTGCTCCAACAATAATTTCTATCCTGTTGCAGACCAAATCATTTGGGTCATAGACAGTGTTCCCTCTAAGCTGTGCGCTTGTGCGCGCGCACATAGCATTTTTAGAGAGCGCACCCGTCCAAAAATTGTGCGCACAACAGTTTTTCCCAATAAAAAAATATATATATTTTTTTGATGCTTTATGTGGTGCGGATATTGTGCGCACGTAATTTTGGCTGTGGAAAAATTTTTGCACAAGAGAAATTTTCTGCGCACGCCACCTAAGAAAAATTAGATGGAACATTGGTCATAGAGCTCATAGGACTGGAAAGAAGTTTGGTCCTGGGAATAAAGAATAGGATTTTGTCAGCAGATATTCTCAGCTTTAAAAGTTGGTTAATGCCCCTGCTTCCTTCCAGGAAACCCGGAGACGTAACTCTGCTGGTGAATTTTATGGTTTGTCCTGTGTTTAAACCTTGTTCTTCTTCTACAGATGGAAGTATAAGGATATGTAATTTAATTTCCACCGTAAATTACCAAAAGTACCACAATGAAGATTGCAGTTGAAGGGTGTTGCCATGGTGAGCTAGATAAGATCTATGAAACAATTAAGTATCTAGAGAAGAAGGAGAACACAAAAGTAGATCTGTTGCTTTGTTGCGGAGACTTCCAAGCAGTAAGAAATGAGGGGGACATGAAATGCATGGCAGTGCCTCCGAAGTACCGCCAGATGCAGACCTTTTACAAGTAAGAGAACATTGCATACAGTATTTTAGTGTTTGTTATATTCCATATAAGGTGAAAGGAAGGATTTTCTAATAATGCACATAGCAAGCTGCATGTGCTTGGATACATATCTTAGAGGGAAAGGCTGGGGATAATTAGTGCTAAGTAGGGCTGCAACAACTAATCCATAAAATCGATGATAATCGATAATGAAAATCGTTGCTAACGAATTTCATTATCGATTAGTTGAATCGATTTTTATCGATTATAAAATGAGGGATTTTTCAGAACAAACGCTCTGAAAAATACCTCTGATTATATAATCCGTTTCAGTGACTCATGGCAGCAGTTCCTACTTACCAGTCCCTCCCTGTAATCACTGTGACAACTGGCCCCGCCCCTTCCTTCTCCTAGAACCACGTTTGTGACACTCGTCTAACTAAGTATAAAATTAATATTTGGGTTGCCGAAAGTTAGGGGAGGTGGGGGTTAATTTATGGGCAGTTTAGGGTTAATTTAGGGGCAGCTGTGGTTAATGGGGTGTTTAGGGTTAATTTGGGGCAGTTGTGGTTGATGGGGTATGTAGGGGTAGTTATGGTTAATGGGGTGTTTAGGGTTAATTTAATGAGGACTGAGGGTTCATTTAATTAATTTAATAAAGTTAACTTAAGGTGCAGTTAGAGGTAAAGGGGGGCAAACTAAGGGGAATCTAAATCCTGGGGGCAGTGAAGATTAACCCAGTACTTATTTATAAAAGTATGGTATCCGTGTGATGCGAACGGGTCTGTGAGAGGACTATGAGATATCTGGGGGGTATAAGGCATCTGGGGAGGACGGAGCGACGTATCTGGGGGTATAAGGCATATAGGGTATATAAGGCATATGTGGGGAGGGCAGTGTGGCATGTTTGGGGAGGACGGAGTGGTGTATCAGGGTGTATAAGGCATATCAGGGGCCACAGTGGCATATGTTGGGGTAGAGTGGCATGTCTGGGAGGCAGCGTGGCAACCTCAAATGCATAAATTGGGGGGGGCTGGTTGAGACATAAAGACAAGAAATGCATTCTATCAAAGGTTTTTTTTTTTTGTTATTCTGCTGTTTGTATTCAACCTCATTTGTTTATTAAATTGTTTAAAATAAATGAAAAATTTACATTTTTTTATCGATTAATCGATAAAAATAATCGGCCAACTAATCGATTTATGAAAATAATCGTTAGTTGCAGCCCTAGTGCTAAGTTTTTTTTGTTTTGTTTTTTTTTTAAGTTACCCAAATGATCATGAAATATGGTAGGCAGACATGAACAAATTATTATGTTTTTATAATGTACTTTTTCATCTTGAACTCTCAGGTACTATTCTGGTGAGAAAAAGGCCCCAGTACTCACCATATTTATTGGAGGGAATCATGAGGCTTCAAACTATCTTCAAGAGCTTCCATATGGGGGCTGGGTGGCACCTAATATATACTACTTGGGTGAGGACATACATGTTTCATGTGCTTGTTTAGTATAGGGGCATTTACACACACACACACACACACACACACACTATATATGTTTTTAGTATCAACCCACATTTGGATATATGGGAGTAGTGTTTCAATGGTACTTACACCAGAAGCAGCATCCCTTTTGAGCACCTTTGTTTGTGGGTTTTGAAGGCCACAGGACAGTGCTCATTTTACAAATTATTATTTTTATTGTGACTTTCTTATTATTATAGAAAATGTATGCACGGCAGGCCTGGACTGGCTGTCTAGCACATCAGGTAAATTCCAGGTGGGCTTGTGGCCGACAACACTACACACTGATTTACCGCGGCATGTGGTTGGATATGCCTGACCAAATACTATGCGGGCATAAAAACGAAGCGTGCAGTCGCACATATCCAGCCACACGTATGTCATCTGGCAGCCACTGGCCTTAAAGTGCTAGAACCACCTAGACATCAGTAGTTGTTGAGCATGATCATAAAAAGGCATGTTTATTTGATTTACTTAGTGTATCTTGTTTTAGGTTATGCTGGAATTGTAAAATACCGTGGGGTAAGAATTGGAGGAATCTCTGGAATATTTAAATCCCATGATTACAGAAAAGGTAAATCTATTATTTTTTAAACCCCTGCAAATGTGCTGCACTATGATACTTTTTCAGGCTAGGTTGTATTTAGAGTTTCCTGTATTCTGTTTCCAGGCCATTTTGAACACCCTCCTTACAGTAAGGAAACAATCAGAAGTGCCTACCATGTGAGGAACATAGAAGTCTTTAAGCTTAAACAGGTAGGTTTTTGCACTAGAGATAAATATGTATTTGTGGCCAGTCAAACCAATCGCTTTTCAGTTTTGGACAGATATTGGGATGTGTTTAAATGTTAGTGTGCTAGCTAAATAGATGTGTATCTGACAAATTGGTCTCAGACGGCCTGCTACACAACATGATTGAATACCTTTGGCTGAATGTGTACAAATTCCCACAGACACACTCCAAACATTTTCTGGAAAGCCTTCCTGTAAAAGGATACCAATAGGGACAGTATTAATCCCCCTGGTTTTGTAAATGGGGTATCCCAACAGTTCATGCAACTGTAGTGTCTCCCGAGGCTAAGGCAAGTGAATACTTTGGGATACTCCTTCCAATTTGTTTATTCTAAAACAGAATTCTTCCTACATCCAGTATACTGTTGCCTGTGTCCAGTGTTTGTGTGTCCAGCTTTCGGAATATAATTTGTACTCATCTTCTACTAACAGTTAAGAGAACCCATTGACGTATTTATGTCACATGACTGGCCTCGTAGTATTTACTACTATGGGAACAAGAAACAGCTACTCAAGAAGAAAGACTTCTTCCAAAAAGAAGTAGAGGAGAACACTTTGGGGAGTCCAGCAGCCTTTGAACTTCTTTGTCACCTTCAACCATCGTACTGGTTCTCTGCCCATCTACATGTCAAATTTGCTGCCTTTATGCAGCACCAGGTAAACAGTTATGCTATCAATGTCTAGTTATGTTAGAATACTGTGGGCGGTGTGGTGATGGGGGTGAAACATAAATTAAAGGGAAAAAAATTGAAGCGTTTTTTAACTGCAGGTCTTTTTGAACAAAGAAGGGAGCTATAAACCGTAGTAAAAAGCCTCACCCATTCTTTTTTTTTTCTGTGTGGTTGTGTAGACATGTACATATTTTCTCTTTTATAGCAAACCACAGGACAGCTACCCAAAGCAACCAAATTCTTAGCTCTTGATAAATGCCTTCCACATCGGGAGTTTTTGCAGGTGAGTAAATATTTTTCTACTTTGTATGTTGATAGGGCATTTACTGTAACTGATGTGATTTTTCGTCTTCTTCTTAATAGATAGTAGATGTAGAACATGACCCCAGTAAGCCTGAGTGTCTGGAATATGATCTTGAATGGTTGGCGGTTCTAAAGAGCACCAAGGATCTTCTTAATGTCACTTCTAAAACATGGAACATGCCTGAGAACAATGGTCTCCATCCCAAGTAAGTCATATGTATTCTGGAGTTGTTCTGCTCTTGATGTTAGATGTTGAAAAATAGATGCATGCTTGTGTGGTGGAAATTCAGATACTTCAGCTGCAGAATATCAAAGGAGAAAAAAACATTCTGGATAATCTCAAAATCCACAATACTGTTCACTGCAATTTAAAGTGTTCATTTATGTTATGTTATCCTAGGTGGGATTTTAGCGCCACTGCAGAAATCAGGAAGGAGGTTCTCGATGACCTTGGCCAAGATCTTTGTATCCCTTGCAATTTCAGTATGACCACACCTTGTTATGATCCAAACAATCCACAGCACAAGAGGGTGGCTTCCCATATGATAAACCCACAGACCACTGAGTTCTGTGCTCACCTGGGGCTTATTGACATTAATGCAAGAATCCGGCAGGAGGATGAAAGTGGAGACTTTGAGGCACCAGAAGAGAATGATGTTGACAGCACTGGTTCAATAGAAGATCCCAGCGAATACAGCACAGACACTTCTATTTTATCTTCTTCCATTAACCCAGATGAGATAACTTTGGACTATGATGAGGAAGAGGAGGATGCATCAGCACCGTCAATGGAACCTTCTCCAGAACATTCCTCTGATCTCTCGGTCAATTTTTCCCAGATTCGGGTGTTACCTGATTCAATGGCTGTTTCTTCAGATGATGCAATGGATTCCACAAATGATGAGTTAGACCGATCTGAAAGCAGCCAGACTGAGGGGGAAGGTAAATGCCCAGATAAATCATTAAAGCGGTTAAGTGATGAATGTGGCCGTAGTGCTATGAAGATTAAAAGGCGAAACCAGGCCATCTACCGTGCTAATGATGAGGAAGATAAGTAGGCAGACTGAAAATGTTTTTCATTTCTTAATCATTTACACAGCAGTCCCCTAACAATGTGGGTCTTCACATCTTTGTATATTATCTTTAACTTGTTTTACAGTTTTGGGGTTTTGTTTTTTTATGAAGCATTTTTTTGATGGTAATTTGCATGCAGTGCAAAACTGTCATCCCAATTTTATTTTATTAACAGTGTTTCTGTCCTGTAGATTGACAGCTTTATGTTCAGTGAAATGCCTTTTAATTGTATTTTAATCTTATGTTTCTTAATGCTGTGCTTTCTGTGGACAATAACGAAAAAATATAAAATAGGGCTGTTTTACAAATAGTTTTGTTTTCTGTTGAAGGACTAAAATGTGTGTGAATTGCACCTTTATATTAAGCTTGAATTAGTGTTAAAAGTATAGCAAAAATACACTATCAAGTTGGTAGGCTTGGTTACTGTGACACATATTTACAGCCTGCCCTTCAAGCATGCTGAGCTACCTCCTGAATAGACAAATCCATGTTGACCAGAACCTTCTTAGTGCTTATAAAATGGTATGGAAAGAGAAGGCATTTTAGTTCCCAGGTGGATGGATCTGGGGGCTTGGCTAGTACAGGTAATGGGGAGGGAGACGCCTATGACCCACTTTAAAATTGCTAGGAGGTATCCCCACCCCAGAACAAGGACAATGCTCGCGGTTTAGGGAATAAGATCATTAACTTGTAACAGTAGCAGCAACAGAGAATGTAGATTTAGTGGCTGTTACTGAGACTTGGTATAATGAGAAAAATGATTGGAACAGGAGACTCTTTATATAGAAAAAAGACATGGAATGGGAGTGGGGAGGGTGGCCTATGTGTGAAAGATGGCATGAGGTCTAGTCTAACACAAGTTAGTGAGGCAAACATAGTCAGTTTGGTTTACACTACAATTTGGTAATTGTACAGTAACTTGTGTCGTTATTATTAGACCCCCTGGACTAGTAAAACGGCTAGATATTTTACTAATTGAGTTAGTAAAATAGTTAGGAAATAGTTAAAATGATATTAGAATATCTGTACTTCACCTTTCAAACTTTCTACTGGAGTTATCCTTAAAACAAGTACAGGCATACCACAATTTAAGGACATAATTTAAGCACAACCATTCCCCTGTTTACGTAGGCTTGCTTTGTGACAACGGACACATGTTGCCAGCATCTCAGTTCCTTCTTTTGAGCTTTTTATGGTGGAAATGACCTGACTATTACAGTGCAGTACATGCATTGATAAGTGAGAAAAGGTAGTGTTTCACTTTAAGTATATTTTCGTTTTATATATGTGCTCTGGGCCCATTGTGTACATTGATGTGGGGTATAGCTGTAAAATAGGAGCCAACCTGTAATGAGGCCATATTTGATTTAGTGTTCACAAATGAAGATTTGTTATCAGATATTCCTGTAGGTGAAAGTTTGGGATCTAGTGATCATCATTAATAGAAGTCACACATCACATAAAAACAAGTTTTAGATTTTAGACATTTTTTCTTTAAATTAGAATATCTGTAAAGGAGTCAAACTAGAGCAGTGTAAATTGAGTCCAGGAGAAGTGAGATTATTTCAACATTTAAGGCACCAGAAAATTGTATTAAGCTTCTCATTAAAAATGTTTTTTAGCCATTTCTGCAGCATACCACAGTAATTTTATATATAAAAAAGGTGAGAGATCTATAAGATAGAAAAAGGCAAAGCAAGATATTAAATGATTTTTTAGATAGGTCTTTTTACAACCTTATGAACTATCAAGTTCAATCCTTCTACCTAACCTTGATCCAAAAGAAGGCAAAAAAAAACCTAATTGAGCTACTTCGAATTCTGCCATCAGGGGGGAAAAAATCCTTCTTGACTCCAAGAGGCAATTGAATTTCTCCTTGGATCAAGAAGCTCTAAATAGTAATGTTGTTCTCACATGTATGTCATGCCTTTCTAAAATAGTTCCCATAGGTAGTTTTCCTCAAGGATATTCCATTTAAAGAATAGGTTGCGTTTTTATTTTTTACCATAATGCATAACTTTGCATTTCTCTTTATTGAACCTCATCTGCCATTTGCATGCCCAGTCCCCAACTCTGTGTAAATCTTCCTGCAAAAAAGAAACATTAAGATTAGTCTGAATTACCCTCCCCTAATTTTGTGTCATCAGCAAAAACTGTGACATGGCTCTCAATGCACCATGGGAGATTATAAATAAAGAAAAAAGAGGACCGAGAGCAGACCCCTGAGGCACTCCACCTAATACTTGCGTACAGGCTGAGAAACATCCATTCAAAACAACTCTCTGCATCCTATCTTTTAGCCAGTTTTTAGCCTACTTCTGTTAATTTGTAGAGTAACCTTTTAAGTGGAACCGTATCAAATGCCTTAGCAAAGTTCAGATAAATCACATCTACAGCCACCCAGGTCTATTTTCTTTACTAATTTCATAGAATGCTAATTGGTTGGTTTGACAAGACCGGTCTTTCACAAATCCATGTAAAACGACAAAAGGGAAGTAAAACAAGTTTGTTAAAGGAAGGTAATGAAGAGGATAAAGTTCCAACTGACTGTCTTAATGAATGTGTTCTGTTTTACAGATGAAAATGAAGAAAAGGGACTGAGTCAGTTGAAATGTGAGTTTAGGCAACTGAAGTAGAACTACTTCCTTTATAAAGTAAACTCAATGGGGCCAGAAGGAATGTAGCCAAAGTTATTAACCGCTTCAGAACTGGGGTTCCTTTTTACCATTACAAAAAAATGGTTCAGCAGAGGTGTAGGCAGCAACACAAAATGTGCCAGGAATCTCTCATATCTGGCTTCAAGGTAGAATCTTTGGGGTAGGTGTGGCAGTCACACCTAAGGGTATGATGGCTGTGAGGGTCTTTCAATATAACCAGGGGATGGAGATATGTAAAATGAAGAAGAAACGAAAAATAGTGCAGTATGTTGATGTTCTTGTGGGTTTGGCTTCTTCTGATATATACTTAGGTTACAGGTTTTCAGAGTGGATATGTAGAGACAAATGATACAAGACCTAGTGTACACTGTGGTAATGGGATAGGCTTTAAAGAAAAGAAAAAGGACTCCCATTTGTGAGAGCAAATAAAGGTTGCTCAATCCTCATCAGCATGGGTGGTATTTTCCCCACCAAGGAAATAGCTCCAGTGAGAAAAAAAATCAGAAAAAAAACGGGATGAAAGTCAGGATAAAAATGGCACAACACGTTTCATCCAAAAATTTGCTTTCAAAAAATGACAAATATCTAAACATGTGGGGGGAAATTAGGGGAAAAAAAGGAAATATTTTCAGTTTCGCCTATAAAAACTATATATAACCAGTGCAAATGGGGCAAAAAAACCCACCAAAAGTGTATTTAGGTATTTGTTCTGTTTTTGGAAACACCACATATGCCTGTTTTTTTCATTTAGTTTGGCACTTACAAGGTTAAGTATGAATGTGCATCGCTGTTTCTACACTCAAAGATTTTTTTATTTTTTTTTTAAATGCTGGGAGTTGGACCCCAATAGCAGCCAGAAAAAGAAAAACTCCTAAACACACACACACCAGGACGGGCTCTGCCACGCCGACACACACACCAGGACGGGCTCTGCCACGCCGACACACACACCAGGACGGGCTCTGCCATACCGCCACCCCCCACACATACACCAGGACAGGCTCTGCTATGCCGACACCCAGACACACACACACCAGGATAGGCTCTGCCACACCGATACCCAAACACACTGTTATGCCTGGATTGTAGGATACTGCATCTCACTGTCCCTCTCACTTTAACTAGTGGCTCCGCCTCTGTAATACCTCACAGGTCAGAGAGCACAGTGGCCATTTTGTAAGCTAGTGAGTGTTAAGCAGTGATGCAGCATGGTATGATACTCTTATATTTGTGTCAGCATTAATATCCTGATTATTCAGTAATGTTCAGCAATAAAGCAAGGTTGTATTAAACTACTGGTATTATATCCGGAGGACATAGGATTACAACAGTGGCGACGAGGATGGGGTTTACAAAGGCCCTACTCAGCCTGAACTAGAAAATAACAAGAGGTATTGTAATCATTACACACTGCCATCCACAGATAGCCCAATAAGATCATGGCACTGATAGGCACATTATGTGAGTTTGATGGAGAGCAGACCTCCTGGAGTTCCTGGACTGAAAGATTACAACATTACTTCAGTGCAAACACCATACCACCTGAAAGGCAGGTAGCTGTATTCCTGACAGTGGTGGGAGTTAAAACATATGACACTGTAAGAGACCTTCTGTTTCCTGAGAAACCAGCAAGCAAAACATTAGTGGAATTACTAAAACTACTAGAGGATCATTTCCAGCCAAAACCTCTGGAAATTGCAGAAAGATTTCACTTTTATCAGCAGCAGCAGCAATCTGGGGAAGATATTAAGGCCTATGTGGTGGCCATTCGCAAACTGGCCTCCACCTGTTCATTTGGGGAGTACCTACCCATAGCTCTTAGGGACAAGTTTGTCCTGGGACTGAATAGTGAAACCATTCAAAAGAAACTTCTGACTAAACAAGGACTCACCCTTACACGGGCGATTGAGATTGCATCAGTCATGAAAATGGCTGTCAGGGATACTGAGGCATTAAACCATCAGGTTCACAAAGAAGGAGTGAAAGAGGAGGTTTTCAGAGCAGCAGTCACTTCTGCTGCATCCAACTGGAAATACAGATCTCCACCCCAAACCAAATCAGCCTGCTACCGGTGTGGCAATACAGACCATGACTCCAAAACCTGTCGATTTAAGGACCAACCTTGTCACCATTGCGGAAAAATGGGCCACCTCAGACGCGTCTGCCGTAGTAGGAACATAAGGGAAAAACAACCGCGGTACACCAAGAAGAACACGTACCTCTTCATCTGAATCAGACAACGATGAACCATCTGGCAGTGCTCCTCTTTGCACAAAGGCGGAGGTAGCGGTCCTGCTGCTGGGTTGTTGCCCTCCTACAGCCTCTTCCACGTCTCCTGATGTACTGGCCTGTCTCCTGGTAGCACCTCCATGTTCTGGACACTACGCTGACAGACACAACAAACCTTCTTGCCACAGCTCGCATTGATGTGCCATCCTGGATGAGCCGCACTACCTGAGCCACTTGTGTGGTTTGTAGACTCCGTCTCATGCTACCACTAGAGTAAAAACACTGCCAGCATTCAAAAGTGACCAAAACATCAGCCAGGAAGCATAGTAACTGAGAAGTGGTCTGTGGTCACCACCTGCAGAACCACTCCTTTATTGGGGGTGTCTTGCTAATTGCCTATAATTTCCACCTGTTGTCTGTTCCATTTGCACAACAGCATGTGAAATTGATTGTCCATCAGAGTTGCTTCCTGAGTGGACAGTGTGATTTCACAGAAGTGTGAGTTACATTGTGTTGTTTAACCCCTTCAGGACCGGGATTTTGATACTAACGTGTCGCTAAAGGACCAGAGCCGTTTTTGTGTTTTTGCCATGTCTTTCTTCAACTGTAATTTCTCTCTTATCAATTGGTGCACCCACACAAATCATATATTGTTTTTTTCAGCACAAGTAGGGCTTTCATTTGAAACCATATTTCAAATGGGTAGTACATTGTTTTGTTTGAAATAAACTGGAAAAAGTGGGGAAAAAATGAAAAAAAAGCATTTTTTTACAGTTTTGTATACATACAAATTGTACACACATTGAACCAATGGGAAAAAATTATCCCAAATATATTCATTAAGTTGTCCTGATTTGGAAACCACCCAACATGGCCAGGATTTTTATCTATTTTGACCAGTATAGGGCAAATATTGCAAGGCATGCATTACGTTTTTGAAATGTAATTTTTTTCAAATTTGGCATGGTAGTCTAATAACTGCAATAGTTGTCACAGATACTGATTATCCCCCCAAAATTATGTTTATGAACAGTAGATAAGTCAAGGTGTACAACTAGGGTCATTTTGACACTTTTCAAACAGGGATTTTATCGCCAATTGCTGCCAAATTTTGAGGTATTTTTATATTTTTTTGGTTTTTTTGCATATGTTGCAATGTTGCTTTAGATTTTATATTATATTTTGTATAGAATATGTGCAACTGCAGAACAAAAAATTGTGTTCACCAACATCCCCCGGTTCCAACAAGGCCTCACATGCATGGTTCATGCATTTTTTGAGGAAGCTATGAGGGCAAAACTGGAACATGCGCATTTTAGTTTTCAAATTTGGAATTTTCAGAAATTGGTTTGCTGAGCCCATATCCCATTTGGGACATTTTGGAAGCCCCCCACTGTAAATTACCCCATAAAAGTATATATTTATGAACAGTAGACAAGTCAAGGTGTTCAACTAGGGTAGTTTTGACAGTTTTCAGCCAGCCATTTCTTCACTGATGTCTGCCAAACTTCACAGGGAAATTATTTTATTGCATTTTTAACGCATACATTTCAATGTTGCACTGAATTTCTTGCACAGCATAAGTGCAACAGTGGAAGAAAACACCACATTTTGTTCACCAACATCCCATGATTCCAACAAGGCCTCACATGCATGGTTCATGCATTTTTTGAGGAAGCTATGAGGGCAAAACTGGAACATGTGCATTTACATTTTTTTAAATATTTTTTTTTATCAGATTACTTGTAAGTGACAGGTTTAGGCCGCTGACATCAATCAGGGAGACCGATCAATAATCAGCGACTTAAAATGTCACCGACAAGTGATCAGGTAATAATTATGATTTTTTTATTAATTAATAATTTGTGTTTTTTCATAATTAACCTAGATGACCCCTCTCTCTTTGTAGAGCAGGGTCATCCATGGGCTGCCATAATGATCCGATCACTCCTATTGGCCAGGAGCGATCTGATCAGCCCAGCCCAGCATTTGACCTGGAAGCACCCTGGACTTTCAGGTCAGTGCTGTTATTTTTTTTTATTATTATTATTTTATTAATTATTTATTTATTTATTTATTTTTTATTTTTTTTTATTTTTCTTTATTATTATTATTTTTTAATTTTTTTTAACTCTTTCAATGCTGATGCTCCATTGAAGCACAGCATTGACTGATATTTAGTCCCCACAAGCTTGTGGGGACTAATATTAACCCCTGCAATGCTGCGATGGGGGGTCATACACAATCGCAGCATTGAAGGGGTTAATTGAGGAAGAGGGGGGGGTAGGGGTTAACTGAGCAAGGGAGGGGGTGGGGGGGCTGGTCTCCACACTCATGTGGAGACCAAAGAACCCTGTCTCCCTGTCCCTGAAGCTGCCTCTGGCAGCTGGGACACAATCTCCAATAGACTGGAGATTGTAGGGGAGGAGTCTCTCTGATCAGTCCTACAGGACTGATCAGAGGACTTCTGGGGGGTCGTTTTTGCTGTTGCTGGTCTGCCTGGGCTTCCAGGCAGACCACCAGCAGCAGAGCCCCCTACAAAACGGCAATTAACCCCTTCAATGCCGCGATCGCGGCATTGAATGCCGCGATCGCGGCATTGAAGGGGTTAACGCTGCACTGACGCTCTCATGGAGCGATCAGGCAGCAGGGGGGTGTTGGATCAGGTCCCCACACTTGTGTGGGGACCCATTCAACACCCCCCCCTTCCCTGAAGCTGCCTGTGGCAGCTGAAACCGCGATTGCAGATTTTTCTGCAATCGCTGTTTCTGCCTACAAAATCACTCCGTGGGAGTGATCGTAGGCTTGGGGGCGGGCTTAGACAGGCTGTGCTGTCTGCCCAGGAGTCCTGGGCAGACAGCAGCAGCAGCGCCCCCACGATCACCGCGATTGTGGTGATGTGGGGGCGTTTTTTGGAGGAGACGTACCTGGTACGTCCCGGTCTACCGGTGACTGTTAACCAGGAAGTACCAGGTACGTCCCGGTACGGAAGGGGTTAAGTGCTCCCTTTATTATTTTGAGCAGTGTATATACTTTTGTGGGTATTTTTGGTTTATTTGTTTAAAAGTAGAGTTGCAATCCCATCATACCGAATGTAAAAATTCTATGAATAATGTACACCTTATAGGATGTTACCTAGAAGTGCTGGGAAAGTATGGAAATTCGATATAAACTAGGTATTTCTGAAATCAGGACACCTGAATTGATAAAAAAAAAATTACTGTTTTTTTTCCACATTTTCACTAGTTTTTACTAAATTTCTCTGCTAATTATCTAAGTGATAGCCAAAGAAAGATCTCTCATGGGTACACTATTCGCAGGAAAGGAGAATAATCGCTGAACCAACATACCGCAAAAATGGCAAAATTGTTCCGGGACGTGAGGTACCAAAAACCCCTGGGACTGAAGGGGTTAAATAGGGCCCCAGCGGCTCGTGTGCAATTCCACGGCCGAGCCTGGCCCTGATTGTTACCCTGTGTAAGGCATAGTTAAAGCAGTGAAATTTCTTAAGTGTAACAGAACGAGCTGTGAATAATGCAGAGCCAGCATAACCCTTCTTACAATTGCCAGTTACCTGAGAATATCCTTCATCGTATACAGTGAATTAACCAAAACATTTCCTACTGGTCTAATGAATAAAACCCTATGTGTGTACTCAAATAAAAACTTTGTAAGAATCTGAAATTGTCCTGAGATGTTAACCTTTTTTTGACATGGATATTTCATGCCCTAAAGAGAACATATTTATGAAATTTTAACCATGTATGTATAGCCATAATTAGCCTTTACGGGGTTAAGTGTAAATTCACAAACAAAACATATAGTGATAGTTACATGCCCTGGCGAGGGGGGGGGAACAATCATGCTTGGTAACAGCCTCTGTTTACAGTAACACCCTATATCTTTTCTGGAGGGCCAGACTGCTCCCTTCTATGCTACCTTTACTTTTTATTTTCAAAGAAATTTTCAGTCGTTTTTAGTAGGACAACAAAGTACATAAACAAATTGTAAATTGTCACTTGTGTTGTTTTAAGTGACTTACCACAGATGCCACTTTAATGATAATATGCATAGGGCTGTGCTTTTGTAATAAGAATGTAACTTATATTAGTTTTGCTGTTGTATCTATGTTACTGGGTAGAAACTGGCAACAATAATGCAGGATCTAAAAACAAAAGGGATCCATCCCAAAATTTCAAACATTCGCCACCAGTTTTATCAATTAAAATAGCTGCAGAGCAACCGGACAACATTTAAACCCCGTTAACCAACAACTTGCTGAAAGGTAGGTAGAAGATAATAAAATGTAATATTGAACAAATCGATGCAAAACGAAGTATTGCTGCATTTTTAAGCTTTTGGGGTTGGAGCATATTAGTCCTCTTTAACAATTGTGCTACATAAGCGACCTGAATTCAGTTCTGCTAGCATGTCACGGAAACTTTCATTTCCCCATGAGAAAAGAGTTGGATCATTCTCAATAACTCCTGTGGCATTTGGTATTGGTTCTATGTGAAAAGAGTCATCAGAATCCACTCCACTTTCATCCACATCGAGTGAGAAGATTGGAACAATGTTCTTTTGTGAAGACACCTCAGATCGAAGCAACCAATTCTTTCTTGTTGAAGTGGTCTCTAAAAATTGAGTTCCAGCCAGAGAGCGAGTGGTGTTACCTTGATTCACTAGTTTCTGATTTCCATCTCTGCCTTTCCCTTTGTGTACTTTCACATGTCTGTGTAAATCGTAATCATCCTCCTCCTGGCTTGAACTGTCTCCAAGGAAATAATGTTTTTTTGCTTTTGCATTTTGTTCCACTCCATTTTTGTCTGTCTTTCCTTTCGATCTCAACCTAGACTTGCTCTTCCGCTGTGGTTTTGAATTGCAGTGTCTATGGTGTGTCCTTTTGCATAAGCGAAGATTTCTAAACAGAAGATATTTTCCCAATGTACATAATTTAAATCAATGCAATTATCAAGATCGAATAGTCTACTAACTTGTGACGAACATAATTCACAGCGTGGGATCAGGTGGTTCAAAACAAGTACTCTAATGTCTTCTTATTTCTCCCCAATATAAGAATTGCTACACATATGCCGTTAATTCCAGTTTCCACATAAAGTAGGACTTACTAAACCTAAGCTTTCACCACATTAGGGAGATAATACATAAGATGTTATATTAATCACTGATCTCACTGGGGCCGTCTAGAACAGGCATCTTAAAGGTCGTTGGGACATCCATTTTCAGAGATGGATAACTGGTTCAGCCAGCAATCTCTGTCAACAGCATTATTATTATTATTATCATCTTTTATTTATACAGCGCCAACAGTTTACGCAGCGCTTAATACAATACATAAATTCAAGGGATATGACAAGACAAGAATTGACAGACTAGGACAAACCGATACATTTGGTGGAGAGGGCCCTGCTCGCAAGCTTTCTGTTTATACCTACCTCTGCAGAAATGAGTGGGGTCGGATACATTTCAAAGAAGCTTGTTCAGTCCTTTTGAGATGGTCGAGTCTAAGTGCTATCAGGGTCTTTAGCGTTTTCTTCAAGTTCCTATTAAGAAACAAATATATAGAAAAAAAATAAAAACTACTGGGGTAAAAGCCAGGTAATCACTCATGTTGTTGGTATTTAAATATTGTCAAGTAATTTATTGTAAGTATAGTTGAAACACATTAAAGGACATATTATTATACATATGGTGCCAACAAAACCACAATGATGCTGTTCCACTTTTCTTGCTGAATGTAACACTTTCATAATTGAAATACAGCATTAGGAATATCCTCCCACCCACATTAGAATGCCTGAAGACTTAATTATTTATGAATGCTTCCTGAAATACATATGAAGCATGGTATTTAATCAACAAAAATAGGGTTAATGCTTTGACCAATTACAATGACTTAACTTTTATGCCCATAATATATTTTTTTTTTTTAATGTACCTTATGCTTTTTAATCTGTCTGTGTTGTCTTTATGTCGAATTCTGTTTAACATCCAGTAGTCACAACACCAGTGGTTGGGGTCTATATTCAACAAGGAAGATATTAGATCAAAATTACCTCAACTGGAAGCAAGTGAAAGCCTACAGTAATTGAATCTCAACACTGAGTTGTTGCAGACAAATTTGCAACACTTTTGGTGAAATGCATCAGGGTCACATAAAACCAAGTGAAGTGTGTGCTTTGTGCCCCGAGTGCAAGGAGAATAATCACTTTGATGTCAATGCACAAAAGTTTATATTTAGAATATGTATTTTGCCTAATTTACTAAATATTTTTTATTAAAAATGAAATATACTAGATACACGAGTTTTGCTATAGATGCAAGCTGACTTTTCACAACTTCCCTAGCTACATCCTATCATTCTAGGTTAGATTCCTGTCTTTTTTGTCACCTGCTTCATGTATTATATTTAAAAATTCAGGACCCCCCCCAATCCCCGTGTTTTGCTCTTTATGACAAGTTTAGCTATGCAGTTGTTATGTATGTATGTATGTATGTATGTATGTATGTCTGTATGTATGTATGTATGTCTGTATGTCAAGAATAGGTGACCTCTAACACTTGTGGCTTTTACCTGCCTTGGCAAACTTGCGTCACACTGACAGATCATTTATCAGACATATATTTGGGTTGGTAGTAAATTAGAATAAGTAAAAAATAGAGGGGGGAAAAAAAGATAAGCACTACCAAAGATTTTAAATACTTTCACTCCAGCAGACTTGTATTTCCTGACTTTGTTTTGAAGATTTTGACAAGCTTTACATAATAGTTGTTGCTTCCCATCGTCTTCAAGGAACGTAGTGACACTTGTATTACAGGTGTTCTCTCCCGGAGTATAAATTGGAGAGTTTTGTTCCTGTCTTCTGTTGGATGTCTCCAGGAGATCTTGGAATCCAGAATCCAGATTACTCTGATTTACAAAATCTTGTTGAAAGATTGTATCGTTTGCACCCTGATTTAACTTCTCATGAACATACCGAGTCTTCATTTTCAGCTTGCAGTCTGCCAATGTGGTATTTTCTGCCTCAGGTAACTTCTCGTCCGTGATACAGGCATTATCTGACAAAGTTAGTGTAATTTTTTCTTGTGTTATTTTAGTTGAAGTTATTCTACTTTTGTGAAAAGACAAACAATGACTTGACTGGGAAAATCCTGTACAGCATTTTCCTTTGTGCCAAAGACCGTTTCCACTGTGATCTCCATTTCCTATTAAAGACCGATACCTTAAGTAGAAAAAGACCACTATCATCATCCTTAAATAAAATTACGTACATCAGTGCATTTAAATAAAAGTAAATTTAAAAAAAATTCTAATAAAATTTAGCATATATCTGGCAACAATCTGACTAGCCGAGTATGAATGTAAGCTGCTAGAACAAGAGACCATAACCTACATTTTCAGTTTAAGCATGCATGGGACAGGCATATCGCTTTCCTTATCTTGGGAAACCGCCAACCACACTTTTTTAAGGTCTCACAGCCAAACCATTGTCAAAGAGAGGTAAATGGCTCTTGTCGGCATTCGAGTTTATGTTTCTAAATGTTTCCTTCTGTAGACTTATTAGGCTCTTCTGAACACAGCAGCAGTAAAATGCACTCCTCCACCTTCGTATCACTGCCACTGACAAACTCGCCTATACTAACAGAAGACCAGGTAGGTCGCACTGCTGAGGGCCACATATACTCAAGCTGTGTACTCAACATATACCATACAATCAGTGCGATAATAAGAAGGGGCGACAAAGTGATTTTTAGTTTGGAAAACAATCTGATGTTGGCAAGATCATCAAAACCTTCAGCGCACCACTAAGTTTAGCATATCAGGAATACAAGCCAAGCTTTCGCCCCTCTGATAAACTCCTGAGCTACGTCTCCGCTCAAGCCAAGTGCCCTCAAGTTATACAATAATATCGCATATTATGTACTCTAGTTACCAGAGAAAAAAATCATTCCTGAAGCCTGGTTACCCAAATTACGTACCTTTCTCTTACCCACACTTAAGCAACAAACGTTAATCCTGCAATAACCTGGCTCTTAATTTCCGACCGCAGTCACAGAAGATTTTCTTACCCAGTGCACGATATATATTATACTGTATATATGTACATATATATTGCACTGTTGCCCTCACCCAACTGCCCTGAACATACACTGCATCAAAAGTTCGGTCGATTTCTGATTCGCCTCGAAACCTCCTCGGCTCCATCTTCCCGCGTTCAATTTTCTAAACTCAACATTCCAGTCACCCTACAACAGACAGCTGATTCGTTAGCGTTACGATCGTCTGATTGGTCAAGCTTATTCGCCCCGTCCACACATACTCTCTAATAGCTAATTGGCTAATAAGGACTTCCACTCGGATACTGTAATAGAGTTGAAAACAGAGAAGACACTATGCAGAAACAGTTGCCTGTATCAGCTCCACTGTTAACTGTCAAAAATGTGAAAATATATCTTCAAAAACATCTTAACTGTACTAAAAAAATCAGTTGAGTAATAAGAAAATAGCTGACACTCTTAGAAAAATAAGTCAACCTTACCGGAAGTTGACCTTTCTCTATAGCGTATTCCTCTGTTTGAATAGTTAGTCTCAAAGCCATTACCGCCTTCTTATGATAATGAGGATATCTAGTCTGAGTAACCATGGCAACACAGGGTTATGCGTCTGGGTTGCTTGGAGACGCGAACCCTGGTTTCTAGTGTATCGTGAGAAAAAGTTTTACCGGTAGCTCGAGTCCAGTAGCCATGGCCAGCAAGAAGAAAGAGGTCACTTTGCAGGTTGGTATTTAGGTCTTTGTGAAAAGTTATTGAAATGCAGTGCTGCTGTTAGGAACATGTCAAGTGAAGTACATTAAATATAAGGTCTACATAAGCAGGCATGATGCTGTAACCTTAATAAATTGTGTGCTTACCAGAGCAGGGTCCTCTTCTCTTTCTGCACCAGTGTCTCTGCTTATATCATTATTATAAATGTTGTATACTGTCCATTTTAATGTTATTGTTAAGAAAGAATCTGCTGGCACATTATAAATATTACATCTGTTACATGGATTGTGAAAGTCAAAGTTATCGGTTTTAAGAATGGTAGGTTACATAGAAACATAGAAGTTGATGGCAGATAATAACATTCGGTACATCTAGTCTGCCAATTTTTCCTAATGTACTGGGTTTCAACCCCTATCTGTCTTAGGTCAGGTTCTATATTGAGGAACGATTTATGTCTATCCCATGCATGTTTAAATTCCCTTACTGTATTAGACTCCACCACTGTGGCTGGGAGACTGTTCCATTTATCTTCTACCCTCTGAGTAAAGTAGAACTTCCTTATGTTACATCTAAGCCTCTGACCTTCAAGTTTTAGACCATGACCTCTTATTCTAATATTGCTTCTCTTTCCAAATAAACTTGCCTTGTGTACTTTGTTAAATCCCTTTAAGTATTTAAATGTTTCTATTGCATCCCTCTCTCTCTTCTTTCCTCCAAGCTATACATAATATACAAAGTAATGTAGTTGTAGTATTGTAACAATTGCATACAATCTTTCAGGTTGCCATTAATAATCAAGAACAGTGGGAGGAGATGATGCTTACCAAAGGACTCCTTGGTAAGGGACAAAACCATATTGCACATCTTAACTACTCCTATCCTCCCACCAAATTATTCATTAACTTTGGTAAAAGGTTCTATAACAGCTGAAACACCTCCTAGCAATATTTGAGCAATATTTAAATAGTTCATAAGTAAATTAGCCACGAAACCATCTGGTGTAATGAACATAATATGGCATGGTACAGGAATCCTACTGTAGGTCTGTTTATAACAAGTGAAGCAAGAACAGGGGAGGGCTGGCAGCCTAAGGCCTGGGGGGCAAGTCTAGTCTACTGGCCCATTGCACCATCAAAGCGGCTGCGAGCGACATTGAAAGCGGCCGTCGTGTGGCAGTCACACCACCAGCGCCTAATGAACCGCATGCCTCAGCTCTTCATCACACCCCTTTTAAGACGTGAGAAGAGGAGCTGAGGCATGGTCGTTGGGTCTGACTGCCGCATGATGCAGGGGCGTACCTAGAGTATTTGGCACCTGTGGCAGACCCTGTATGTGGCACCCCCCCCACACACACACTTTAAAACTGCATAGTTTCTATGGTTAGGCAAACATTGACAGGGGTACAGCATAACTGTTATCATTATATACTTAGGGATTACGCGGTACCACCGTCAATGTGTGCCTATACATTGAGCCAGACACTGACAATCCCTATCACTATATACTAAGCCAAACATTGATGTGGTGTAGGCTTACCACTTTAGTGACTGGCATAGTATATAGTAGGGATGCACCGAAATGAAAATTCTGGACTGAAACTAAAAATTCAGCATTCACTTGGCCAAAACTGAAAAAAATAAATAAAAAAAAACCTTTAAAATACTTTATTAAAAGTAACACCAAAATTAGACAAAAAAATCAATAACAATATTAACATATATATATATATATATATATATAGCAATCACACTCCTATCATGCTAAGTCAGCCAGCACATGCTAGAACCTGGGCATGATAGGATTGTGATTGTTGTTATATATATGTGTATATATATATAACAACACATATATATAACAACAATCACAATCCTATCATGCCCAGGTTCTAGCTTGGCTGGCTGACTTAGCATGATAGGAGTGTGATTGCTGTTTGCAATTATATATGTATATATATATATATATATATATATATATATATATATATATTAATACTGTCATTGAATTATTCTGTCCAATAAAAGTGTTAACACACCGAAGTTGGACCAAAAAATAATTTATAACAGCAATCACACTCCTATCATGCCTAGGCAGCCACTACATGCTGGAATCTGGGCATGAAAGGAATGCGATTACAGACTCCCTATGCCAAGTTATCCCCCAACACTTACACATCCATGCTATCTGAAACCCTCATTCACAAACATTCAGCATAACACCCATCACTCTCACACACTTACATTCAGCATAACACCCATCACTCTCACACACTTACATTCAGCATAACACCCATCACTCTCACACACTTACATTCAGCATAACACCCATCACTCTCACACACTTACATTCAGCATAACACCCATCACTCTCACACACTTACATTCAGCATAACACCCATCACTCTCACACACTTACATTCAGCATAACACCCATCACTCTCACACACTTACTAATCCACTCTCTCCTACCTTTTCTTCTTTCACTCTCACTTTTCCTCCTCCTCCTCTTCTTCTTCTTCTTCTACTTCTTCTTCTTCTTCTTCCTGTCCTTCCGGTGCACTGAGCGCAGAAGACGGTGGGCGTGGCTTCAGTGTTCTGCGCCGGGATTTGACATCAAGTCCCGGTGCACAGCCACAGTTGCCGCGCACGTCGTTTCTGAAGGCGTGCCGGCATGGTGGCACCCCTCAGATGAGCGGCAACCAGGGCGGACCGCAGAAGACGGTGGGCGTGGCTTCAGTGTTGTGCGCCGGGATTTGACATCAAGTCCCGGTGCACAGCCACAGTTGCCGCGCACATCGTTTCTGAAGGCGTGCCGGCATGGTGGCACCCCTCAGATGAGCGGCAACCGGGGCGGACCGCCTCCCTCCCCCCCCGCCAGGTACGCATGACGGCCGCATTCAATCCTGCTCGCGGCCGCTTAGTTTTTAACTTTGCGGCCGCAGCCGCATTGAATGCTATTCTGCCGGTCGTCCGTCCGGCCCACCGGCCCGGATTTAGGGCGGCCTGGGGGGCAATTGCCCCCCTGCCCCCCGGCCCAGCCCGCCCCTGAGCAAGAACCAAGCAAATCATACTAATAAGAAATCTTTATTTTTCATTTTGCAATAATGTTTAATAATGCAATAAATAGATAACAACTTTACAAGGGGTCTTTATTCTTCAAAAATAATACAAAAAGTTCAATAACAATAATGTTAAACAATGCACACCGAACAAGAGGTACAGGATGATATGCTCCTAGTGCCAGTGTGCTACAGGACACATTATCTCATGTTCAGATCCATTCACAATATGGTAACAGTAGTGTGGCCATCATTATAATGTATTTTTAAAACACACAAATATATGTATGCATTTCCTTAATTTGGGAATAATTATATCCATTTATTGTGTTGTGGCACAAACGTTTTACACTCAAGAGTTGTAGCAGGGGAGGGCTGGCTGCCAACGGCCTGGGGGGCAAGTCTAGTCAAGTGGCCCATTGCGCCATTAAATCAGCCCACCATCCATGCCCATCTTCTCCTAATTTTCTAACACATGTTGATGTGATGGGATTGGGAGTACATCACTACACTAAAAAAAATCATCATACACAGTATGCCTGAAGCCACAATTTAACACAACTAATCTTTTTAATAAAATATGCAGATTGAAATAGATTAAATAACACAAAACCTTCACTTTTCTGCTCACTGATTTCTGGGCCTAGAAAATGTTGTCATTGTGACTATAGTTCAATTTATTCCTGCAGAAAGTAAAGTCCCAGGAAACAGATGATCAAATACACACAGGGCAGGCTCTGCCACACCGACACCCAAACACACACCAGTACAGGCTCTGCCACACCGACACACCAAACACACACACCAGCACAGGCTCTGCCACACTGACACCCAAACACACACACCAGGACAGGCTCTGACACACCGATACACCGACACCAGGACAGGCTCTGACACACTGACGCCCAGACACACGTACCAGGACAGGCTCTGACACCCATTAGACAAACTAAGCTACAACAATAATACAAAAAAGTATTTTCCACACTGCTTTGTCGTTGACCCCCCTTTTAGTGTTTTGCCCCCTTTTGTGTAATGGCCCCAGTTGGTACCCTTGTGTATTGATGCCGCCAGCATAGATAAAATGCTGCCCTGTTTTATAGGGGAGGGATGTATATCTGACTAGTTTGTTCCTTCCATGAGTCTATAAATCTCTCATACTGCAGGGCAGCATTTTATCTGGGCTGGTCAGAAAAATGTAAAAGCAATATGTGTCCTGGAAAACATTGCCAATGCAGTCACCCTAATGCGCCCACACACTTGTGTATTGCCCCCAGCTACCCCCACCTTGTATATTTACCCCACTGCCCAGACCCCCCTTTAGTATTGATTGATGTGATGCCCCCAGCCAGCACCCACGCGTGAATCACCCTCCCCTTTCCACCCAGATTTACTAACCCCAAACAACCTGCCTGTGGAATGCTCAAACCGCCTCCCCATGCAATGCTTCCCCCCACACACATCCATGCAATCACACATGTATTCATTCATTTATTATTCACAAACATTAATTCACGCATTCATATATTCATATATTTCCTCATTTACAGATACTAATCATTTTAAAGATACTCATTCATTCACTCATTGACAGATACTCATTCATTTCCTCAATCACGCATACTCATTCATATCCCCACCCCCACCCCCTTAACTGCAGATCACTCTGTGCCACTCACAGACTTCTGCAGGAGCTGGTCGTTTTATTAAAAATTAGGGTGGCCCCTCTACCCCCCGGCCCAGCCCGCCCCTGAGTTGTAGTAAAGTATCAGTATGGAGACCACTGAAAGTAAAGAAATAATGATAAAGTAACCTGCTAATAGATATGCAATTGTCTCTTTTCTTAGTGGTTGATGTTTATCAGGCCTGGTGTGGTCCGTGCAAAACAGCTGTCAGCTTGTTCCGAAAAATAAAAAACGAACTGGGAGACGACCTCTTGCAGTTTGCTGTGGTAAGAATGTTAGCATGGAATGCATAAGTGTCTGCAATGATAGACAAATGTAGCCAAGCATTAACTTTTCAAATATCTGTCTTCCTCTTAAAAGAAGAGAAAGCACCATATATATATATATATATATATATAGACACATCAGCCGCTTGTCTTTCTATTAACCCCCCCCCATAAAATTATAGTCTCTCAAGCAGAGATTGGCACATGGAGCAGGCTGCCTCATGTGGCTTCTTGTTACCATGGTAACATACACCAAGCAGTAATGTGCCAGCATTCTGCCCCCTGATCAATTGTGAGATCAGCTTGATGGCATGTTAGTAGAAAAGCAAGCAAGTAAAAAAGCCTTATCCCTGCTACCTGCTATTGATCAGGGATCGTGAGGTCACATGTGCCCCCCATGACAAAAAACAAAACATAAAAAAATAAATACATTATTAAGACTGGTTATTTTTAATACATTAATAAAATAGGCAGGTGAACCAGTAAGTGATCATTGCATTGGCTCAGAGGTTGGCATACTAACCCTGAAATCCACCTGTATGTACAGTCACATCTGTTGCATACTTTGCAAGAAAAGCTATTCAGTTTAATTTATTTTTACTATATGGTTTGGATTTATGGAGAAATAATGGACAGGGGCATATAACTAATAGCTTTCTTTTAGAGCACTAACATTTTAATTGGACGTGTGTTTTATTAATTAGGCTGAAGCTGACAGTATTGATGCTCTTGAAAAATACAGAGGAAAGTGTGAGCCTACATTCCTTTTCTTTGCGGTGAGCCATATCTTTTAATCATGTCACTTTGTGTTGTTTATTTAGCATCTATGACAATGAAGGATACAGTAGCATTAAAAACCATCTGGTTGATTTACCATATTCAGATGGCAGGCATATTGTACATAGATTACTGCAATCATTTTGCTTCCTAATGCATAAATAAGACTACAGTTAGGGTTTCTAACATCTAGTTGCAAAAGTTATGAACACACCCAAAGTTCTGGCAGTCTGCTGTGTATAAAATAATTTGTCTATAAAAGATTTATGTTTTAGAGCTATTGGTTATATATGAATTTTGTATAAGCTTCTAGATCATATAACATGCTTGATCAGCCTTTGAGTGGTTATACACACATGTGTACACACACGCACATTATCTTTTTTTTCCCCTTTACTTTAAATGCACATACACTATATGACCAAATGTATGTGGATACCTGATCATCACACCTGTATGAGCTTGTTGGAAATCCCATTCCAAAATGGAGACACCCCCCCCCCCCTTTGTGGCTATAACAGCCTCCACTGTTCTGGGAAGGCTTTCCACAAGAAAGTGTACATGGGAATTCGTGCCCATTCAGCCGAAGCATATAATAGTCTAAGATGTATTTGTATGCTGTAGCATTAACATTACCCTTTACCGGAACCAAGGGAACTAGCCCAAACCGTGAAAAACAGCCCCAGACCATTATCCCTCCTCCACCAAACATCACAGTAGGCAATATGGATTCTGATAGGTAGGGTTATCTTGGTATCTGCAGATTCCTCCATCAGACTTCTAAATAGTATAGTGGGATTCATCACTCCAGATAACATGTTTCCACTGCTCCAGAGTCCGGTGGCGATGTGCTTTACACCACTCCAGCATTGTGTGTAGTGATCTTCAGCTTGTGTGCAGCTGTTCGGCCAAAGAAACTAATTTATGTTTAATTTAAAATGTATTATTGCGATATAGTGTAGTGACATATAATAGCTGTTAAAGTACATTATCAAAGTAGAACACATAATCAGAGACATGTTCAGCATTTGAAATACATTAATACCACAATTAAGTTTACAATGTTGCCATACCTCCAATTTTATTCACAAACAATTTTAAAGCCATTAACTTATAGCGATCACAAGATACCGGGGTATGTATGTCACAAAAAGTAAAATTAAAAGAGTGTTTTGGAGCTACTGAGTTTCGGTGCAGAATAAGAGGGTTGTAAACAGTTATCCCTCACTTCTGAGGCTTAGCAGGCTTTCTAAACCCTGTATCTTCATCTTTATCTTGAGGTGTGTGCGGAAGAACCGGCATCCAGTGAACGCTAGGTAAGTTGTACATAGTAGCAAAAGAACTAAACTTAAATGGTGTCGCTGGAATGCCTCGATCAGGAGGCATCCAGCGACACCAAACACTTACCTCGGGATGGACTGTGACCGCATCTTGCTGATGGTGAAGATCACCGGCAGCCCGGGAAAAAAACCAATAAAGATGAAAAAGTTCACTAGATGGTCGCCAGACTCTCTAGAGAACACTTGCAGGTTGAATACAGGTACTGCATTCAACCATGCAAGTCAATGGAGCCCAGCTTTCTAATCACAGTGTGATTAGTAAAAATAAATTAAAAAATAAAATAAAATTAATAATAATTAGAAAAAAATAGTAAAAAAAACAGTAAAATGTAAAAATAATTTCCCACTGATGTCACTATCAGGGGAACCGTCAAGTTGAAAAAAATGTAAAAAAATTTTTTTTAAAAAAAGGCAAAAAGAAATAAAATATATATATAAAAAATATATATTTTTGTAAGCAAGTCCTAAAATTTGCATATTAGCTTAAAACAATTCTCGCATGGAAAGAGTTAAAATACTGGCATATTAAATGCCCATGGGGTGTCTACTTTTAAAAAAAATGTATGATTTGATGGGGTAAATTGAATTGGCTGGGTTTAACAATGTCCCAATTAACACGGGGGGGAAGGATGGCCACACATCAAATTTCCAATTAGAAAAATGCACACGTACCAAATGTGGTCTTTTAGTTCCCCCCAAAAATGACAAACCCCTGCATGTGGGGTATCACTGTACTCAGGAGATGTTGCTGAACACATATTGGGTGACAGCGGCATATACCAGGAGCTGTAAATTCATACATAACATAGGTGTGTGGGGGAAAAATACACACAAAAGAATACTACTGCAGACTTTGAAAAAATTCTGGTGGTAAAATGTGTGCATGCAAAGAGTTAAAATACCAGCATTTAAAATACCCTGGGGTGTCTAGTTTTCAAAAATATGTGGCTTTATTGGGCACACTGAAATGGCCCGGCTCAAAGATGTACCAAATAGGGCATGGGCAGTGGATCGCCAAACGCCAAAGTTCAACATTGAAAAATGGGCATGCCCCAAATGTGGCCCTTTTGCCCCCAAACAGCCAGGCAAAATCATTCATGTGAGGTATCGCTGTACTCAGGAGATGTTGCTGAACACATATTGGGGTGTTTTGTGATAGTGACATATACCAGAACCTTTTAATTCATACCTGAAGTAAAATGTGTGTGACAAAACAAATGCAAAAAAATGACTACCACAAAGTTTGACAAAGACTGGTGGTAGATATGGTGCATGGAAAGATTTAAAATACTAGCATTTGAAATACCCTGGGGTGTCTAGTTTTCAAAAATATATGGCTTTATTGGGCACACTGAAATGGCTCGGCTCAAAGATGTGCCAAATAAGACATGGGCAGTTGATCGCCAAACGCCAAAGTTCAACATTGAAAATGCGCATGCCCCAAATGTGGCCCTTTTGCCCCCAAACAGCCAGGCAAAATCATTCATGTGAGGTATCGCTGTACTCAGGAGGTGTTGCTTAACACATATTGGGGTGTTTTATGATAGTGACATATACCAGAACCTGTTTATTCATACCTGAAGTAAAATGTGTGTGAAAAAACAAATGCAAAAAAAATTACTACCATAAAGTTTGCTAAAGGCTGATGGTAGAATTAGTGCTTGGAAAAGGTTGAAATACTAGCATTTGGAATACCCTGGGCTGTCTAGTTTTCAAAAATATATGACTTGATGGGGTAAATTTCATTGGCCGGCTTCAAAGATACCCCAAATGGCACATGGGGGGAAGAATTGGAAAAAATGGCTTTGAAATATCAAAATGCTACCTGTACATATTGCCCCATAATGTGTAGAAAAAAGCAAAAAAACATAAAAACATTGGGTATTTCTAAACTCAGGACAAATAGAATCTATTTAGCAGGTTTTTTCATTACCTTTTATAGATGAGTAAAAGATTTTTCAACTAAAAGTTAGAAACAGTCATTTTTTTCTAAATTTTTCACCATATTTTATACTTTTTTTTAATAGTAAATAATATGATACAATCAAAACAATGTCATCTAAAGAAAGCCCTTCTTGTCCTGAAAAAAACAATATCTAATGTGTGAGGGTTCAGTAAACGGGAAAGAAGAAAATTACAGCTAAACACGAGCAGGGCAGAAATGTTAAAACGACCATTGTCACGAAGGGTACAAAAAGTAAAACAGGAACAGAAAGAAAGAAGGCATGATTGGTGGAGATCATTTTATCAGAAATAAAATTACCGTATTTGCTCGATTATAAGACAAGGTTTTTTCAGCGCAAATGATCTGAAAAATACCCCTCGTCTTATAATCAAGGTCGTCTTCTATTCAAACCTCAAATAGCTGGAAAAAAAATGTCCGCTGGGGCCAGTCTGCTTACCGTTTGTGTTTATGTTTATGTTTGTGAATTAGTGTGTGTGTGTGGTAGTATGGATGTGTAAGGGGGTGGGAGGTGGTAGCATGGCATAGGGAGGCCGTAATCACCCTCCTATCATCCTATCATCCCCAGGTCCAGCATCGAGCAAATACGGTATATAACTAATGGAAAAACTCTCAAAGTAGACTTTTTGTCTTGCCTAACAAAACAAAAGTAAGAACAATAGTAAACTGCACAAGTCACATATATCAGTCAACCAGATTAAACTGTATTTACAAAAATGTCATTTTAGTCTATGTGCTCATAACTATTTTTCATCAATGGGAATGGATTTCTTAAGTATGTTGTTAATGTCACCAATATATCTGCACAGGCAGGGGAGCTGGTAGCTGTGGTTAGAGGAGCCAATGCCCCATTACTCCAAAAAACCATTCTAGAGCAGCTGGCTGCAGAGAAGAAAGTTCTGACCCAAGGCTCTGAACGCAAAGTGGTAAAATGTCATTTTCTTATACAAATAAATGTTAATATGCAAATAATTACTTGGAGTGTGCATTGTGTTGCTGTATTCAGATTATCCACATGCTGTTGTCTGATTTCTTGTCTCGTCATATTATAAACCCATGTTTAACTATTGCTCACTTGCTTAAACAACAAAATATATTATTTCCCTTTAAGTGCAAGAAACTGTATAATTTCCACTTCTCTTGCTTTGGGATTAACATGGCAAAGTTTGCAATTTGTTTATTTGCAGCCTCTTTATTATGTGTATATTATAATGTTCTTTGGAATAACTAGAATGCAGGTCAGCTAATAGGTGGCTTTGTGGTGAATTTACTAAAACAGAAGGTAGTAGAAAGGTTGCAGTTTCAACTGGTTAGCTTCAGTATTCGCAATAAAAGACCAAACCCAAAAGAGGAACTTGGTTGGCCTTTTTCAAACATGTCTATATCAGTTAGATTATTTGAAAATCACCTCACCGTTTAACCAATACATAATGCAGGAACAATTTGCAAGGGTTGGACTTCCGTGCATGATTTCTTGCAAGGTCTAATTTAATTACCTGCAAACTCAAGCTCTAAGTTAGTATAAGTGAGTATAAACTTATTTGTGCTAACTGTAGTAAATCTTATATTATAGACTGACTATGTCCACAATAAAATATGTTCATAGATAAAAGATGATGCTATTCTGGAAGATGAAGAAGAGATTTCCCCTCTCCCAGTACAATCTGAAGATGATGAATTAGGTAACTATTTCATTATATTTTACCCCTAAAAGATTTTTAATAATTACCTAAAGTTACAGATGACTTGCAGGGTTTCTGTACCCAGACCAAAGAGATCCCAAGACCTTTTATGGCAGTCCTCAGAAAGTACAACAAATATGAAAGTCTGAAACACTGTCTGCTTCACTAGTACCTGAATGGAAAAAGGCAAATGGATATTCACTTTTTGTTTTTGCTGGGAAATAGTACAAAGGGAAGGCTGTAGTTGGGGTCCTAGGCATCTGTAAGGAGACCGATTCAGAACCTCTTTAAAGCATTAGTCCTTCTGCCTTATAAGCAACGTAAGGATCTCCTAAGTGAGTCCCACCAAACAGAGCCGTAGCTAGCTCCTTTTGGGCCGAGGTAAGAATGGATAAGTGTGCCCCCACCTATTTTTTTACAGAGGTTATTTTATTTACACTGCCTTTACACATGCCTGCCCATAAACACACATATGCAGATACACTGCCCTTACATGCTGTCTTTACACATACCTGCCCATAAACACACATACACCGCCCTTACGCACGCCTACCCACCTTTATGCACATACAGATAAACACACCAGATTACAAACACACATATACCTGCTCTTACACACATACCTGACCATACACACTGCCCTTACACCTACCCATACACACTGCGTGCACACACACCTGCCCATTAACACGCATATACACATACACTGCCCTTACACACACCTGACCATACACACTGCCTTTAGACACACCTGTCCATTAACACATATATACACATATATTGTCATTACACACACATATGCACATACACACACTAGCTTACAAAAACACAAATGCACTTATTGTAAAGAAGGTCTGGGATGTGGAATGGAACTGTGTGGACTCTGGCTACACGTGTATCGTTGTCCTGCAAAGCTGGAAAGAAAATTACACAGGGAACCATGCTGCAGCATGTAGTGATTAGGGCGCACGGAAGCCAAGGTCTGAAGTAACAGACCTCACTCTCCCTAATGTTGGGTTGGTTAGAGGGGGAATGTGATCTCCCCAACCAGCCCTGCAGGCTATTATTTTTTTTTAATTTCCTTTTGCATTTGGAAAGTCCCTGCAGGTAAATCGTATACAGTGGCCATCATTAAACCAGATGCAGTGGCTCATGGGAAGGCAGATGAAATCATAATGAAGGTACTACCTATAATATATTATCTTTTATTTATATAATGTCAACAGATTCTGCTTCACTTATATATATCAGTAGTCATTTCAGGCATATATTGCCATTCGAAGAAATCTGCTAGTAAAATGTATGCTATGCCCATTGTTAGGGACATTCCAGCCAACCTTTGCACTTTAATTCATGTGATAGCTGAGTGTCACTTATTTTTAGGGATTCATGAGTGTCTCCTCTATGTATTTTCTCTCGTTCCCTGTGCCCAGTTAAATACATTGCATCAGATACATTTGCCGCAGTAGTAGATATGAATGCAGAAAGCATATTACTTGTAAAGTACTTTTTTAGGGAATTGTATGGGACATTGGACTGTCACTTTAATAAGTGTCATACATCTTTGCAAGTGTAAGTGTCAGTATATAGATAAATGTGATTCCATTAGTATTGTGTTTGTGTAAAGTTTATTATCTTATGGCACCTAAATATATACAGATTTATTACAGAAAGTGTTTTTTTTTCCAGATACAAGAAGCTGGGTTTGAGATATTGGCTAATGAAGAGCGGGCAATGACAGAATCTGAAGCCAGAGACTTTTACCAGCACAGAGCAGGAGAAGTGAGTACACATTCCAGCAAACAAACCAAATGAGTATATTGTACAGAATTGTTAATTATGACTTCCTTTCTGTTTGTAATGCCCTGCTGTTAACACTGTATTACCATTGTATTTAAATTTGTATTTTACCTATGTGTTAGTATGTGAGATTAGGTCTATTCGGTGTACAGGAGCAGACTGATAGGCCTTGCTAGGTGGCAGTAAGTTTAAACCATCAATGGCGTACCTATGGCACACATTCCACAATGGGCATGCAAAGCTGCAGACTTCCCGCTTTCTTACAGAGGTGGAATGGACTTCCCGCCACTGCAGGAGCAGGGCCGGTTGGGGAGATCATGGATCTCCCTCAAGCCGGCTGTAATGATACTGATGTGAGCAGGTTTTGGAGTCCAGCAGCTAGATCAGCAAGGTCTTCTGCCAGAAGAAACCACTCGTTACCCAGGTGGTTGAGCCCCTCGGCTTTGAGTGGCAATCTGGTCTTTAGCAGAGCTGAGAGGCTGGGACAGAATGTAGAAGCGTCAGGCAAGCCAAAGTCAGTAGGTAGATGAAGGCAGCGTAGTCAGGCGGTCGAGGATCTATAATAGGTAAGTAGAAATCAGTAGCAGGCTTGATATAATGCATGCCGGAACCACAAAAATGTTTCAATGGTATAGTGACAGGAAGCTGCTTTTATAGCCAGAGAGTCAGACACCTGACCAGACACAACTGAGGAGAGTTGGTAATTATAACAAGGTTTGTAGATTCATGGTTACCAGAACTGAGAGGCTAAGCTGTGAAGGGCTGGCGAACCGGAACATGGAACTCAGGGTTCAAGTCCTGGTGAAGTCAGTTCCTGACACCGGCCCAATATAAAGGGAGCACCGTGTCCCTGTTCTGGTGATTAGCATTGAAGACGCATGCAGAACAGAGGTCTGCAGGAAGGTATGAGATGTGAGAGATATATAGGGGAGATAATGAGAAAGAGCACAGAGAAGGGGAAGAAATAAAGATGAGAGATAGGGAGAAAAGGGAGAGATAATGAAAAGAGGAGGAGAGAGAGAACGGGGAGAGGTAGGGAGAAAAAGGAGTGAAATTGTAGGAGAGATAAAGTGAAACGGGAGTGGTGAAGAAAAGGAGAATGCTCACCATTTCTTTAACTCATATCTTAAGGAAGAAAAGGGCAGTGCCAGCAGCAGCACATATGTTCCATCTGAGAAGCCATCAAACACATTGTACGCATCCTGTTTAAATATATTTATATACATTTAGATTAAACAGTGTGGGTGTAATATGTTTGGTGGCATTTCAGATTGAACTCATCTGCTGCCCACTGTCCTTTTCTTTCTTAAGATATGAGAAAAGAAGGGTTAAAATATATATATATATATATATACACTGTATATAACAATAAATTATATATATCTCTGTGTGTGTGTATGCATTTATGTGTAAATGCATGCATGTGAGTATCTGCTGCTTGTGTGTGTTATGTTCAGTGTTGCTACTTTGAGGTCTGTAACTTGGTTTCATACAGAAAATTGGGCACACAGTCCCAAAAATGTATACCGTCACTGGTTTAGACTCTCTAACCTTGACCATACCAATAATGATCAGTTTTATAGTCTAATCAAGACATAAAAACAGGTGTCTTTTTTGAGATATGTCTACTAAATAGCTTATTTAAAAGTTTTATCTAAAATCTTATCCCAAACTCCATTGGGAGTAATCTTCAAATTGACTAATAATTAGTTAGTTTTGGGGCACTCCTCAGCTGATCAAGATGATGTGCCTGTGATATCTTACACATACTTCTGTTTAAAAACATAATACAAAAATGTAAAATCTGACATGTGTATGTTCAGGAAAAGTTTGAGGAGCTGATCCAATTTATGTCCAGTGGCCCCTGTCATGTACTCATCATCTCTAAATCTGGGGAAGATGAAGATATAATCCCATCTTGGAGAGAGTTCATTGGTCCAACTGATGTTGAAGTAGCTAAGAAGGAAAAACCTGAAAGGTGAGTTAGCAAATTTGGATTCTTTCAGTAGTGTTTGAGTAATGACCGCTGTGAAATTAGGTATTGAGTCTTCAAAGATCTTACTATGTAAAACCTTCTTATCTCCAAGAATTTAAAAATGAGCCAGCCTATGTATTTCTGTCAGGTTGTCTTTGAAGATACACATTGCATGTTTTTTTCCTGTAGTGATACACCATTACAGGGTTCCTAGGCATAAAGTCTTAGCCTGTCAATTGCTATAATACAGTTAAAAGTTCAGACCAAAATTCATTTACTTGTGGTAGAACATTGATGTGCTTTTATTATACACAATGGTCAAATAATCTCACACCAGTCTCCCAGTACAATGTCAGCCCTCATAGCAACCACTTCTACCCTGAAACACATTTTCTAGGCTTGCAGATGAATACTGAAACTAGTACAGACATACATATATATAACATGTGTATAGAAGATTCCCTTTTCAATCTCAAAAACATTCTGCCAACATCACTGTTCTCACACTAATGTTTTGTTTCCTGAAGTCTACGAGCACAGTATGGCACAGAAGTCCTGTACAATGCAGTGCATGGGAGCAGTGACCGGGAACAAGCTAGCAGGGAGCTAGCATTTTTCTTCCCCAATTTCAAAGTTCTGCATCAAGACATAAATGAATCACATCCAAGGAATCCTGAGAGGACATTAGCTTTGATAAGACCAGAGACCTTGAGAGATAGAAAAGGTACAAATTGTCTCAATTGAAGGTTTATTGGGATCTAGTTTCATTATGTTCATGTAAATGGACATGTTAATCCCTTGGATACTCTGGAAGTGGTGATTTCCAGCAGGTCACCCTAGGTTTGACAGCTTGTTGCCTTTAAGGGGTAGTCTGCCAAAAGTTGCCGTTAATGGGCATCAGTGTTTTTCCTTGTTACTCAACTAGAGATTTGTGTGCTCCTCATCATTCATAAGACATTAACATACTTGGAAATACAGTTTATGAGCACAGGACATAGCACTATGCAACACTGTGCTCTGATTCTCTTTCTCTCTATGGCTGTTTTCCCCCCTATTTTTTTATTTGGCTTCTTTCACCACAACACCACTCTATTTTTGGCCTTTGTCTTAACCTGATGATTATCCTAATGTACCTTTATTTTCATGGTAATATGTAAAGGCATGTGGGTGATATTTTCTTGTTATGCTGTGGCTGTATAATATACAGTATATGTATTCTGGAAAATCTTCTAATAAACATATATTAAACAAAACAAAAAAAAAAAACACTATGCAACACTGAGGAACAAGGCCAAAATCTGATAACCCTTTTTTTGGAGAAAACCACATTTGTGGTTAAGGAATGCATCAAAGGCCTGAATCATGACCAATAAATACTTCCGATCCTAGAAGCATAAATTAGAAAGGTTTGTGAGCGTTGAAAACTAAGATTTTATGAATGCAATGGGATGATAAGGACCTTGGTTTTAAAAGATGATTCTGTATGGTGATGTTTTTTGTGAACAAAATTATATTTTTACCCTGTTTTATTGTAGATGAGATTCTGCAGAGTATCTGTGATGCTGGTTTCTCTATAGCGATGCAGAAAGAGGTCATGTTGACTGAACAGCAAGTTAAAGAGTTCTATAAAGAGCATGTGAACCAGGACTATTACCCAGCTCTCCTCAAGCAGATGACAAGGTGAAAGATAGTTTCATTATCAATCTCTCTTTTAAAGGAAGTTATCAGAAAACATATTTGCAGTGTGCTAATAACTTGTTTTTCGCAGTGGTCCAGTATTGGCCCTGGCACTGGTGAAGGATCATGCAGTAAATCACTGGAGGGATATGTTAGGACCTGCCAACATAGAGAAAGCTTTGAATGAAGCTCCACACAGGTATGTATGAATTACCATAATTAATCCTGTAATTCTGGACTGAACAAAAAAAAATTTTTTGCTTGCTTAGTAATAAGTAATACTAAATAAAGTTTCCATGTCACGCTCTTCAGTTATTTAGACCTTGCTGCCTGTTTGACATAATTTCCTGAAAATGGTAAATAATGGTTCTAATTATCTGTGCATGAACAGTACACCCTCCTTGCTGGGTTCACAGCTGTACTCAGCAGAACCTCGTTTGTTAGAGTGCAGGGTTTAGTCAGAAACACTGAGCAGAGCACAAATCTATGCCACTCATGTTAAATATATGCTGTATATATAGCATACAAAACAGTAAAGCTACAGTTTTTTGGATTACTGCAAACATGAACTCGCTGTGTTACAGTATCAGAACATTGTTCCTACGTGAATGATCCAGTGATTATTTACTTTATATTTATCTTTATTATTTTAAAATGGTTACTTTTCCTTTTTTTGTTCATCCTTTTTCCCAATACTCTTATTGACAGAGTTTATGTTGTCCACAGCTTGCGTGCTCAGTTCCCACCTAAAGAAAGTGGGATTAACCAGCTCCATGGAAGTTCATCCCCAGAAGAGGCTGAGACGGAAATTAACTTCTTTTTTGCAGTGGAACACACTCTAGCAACCATTAAACCCGATGCGCTGGAGGAACACAGAGGTAAGAGCAATGGATTAGGTACAAAAATATGCTGAGCAGACTAATAGGTACAAAAATATGCTGAGCAGACTTAAACAAGTCATATAGAGATACAGTAGAGATATAGGTATTGCTTCCAAGTTTCAAGCATTTCAAAAGAGCATTTGGGTTTCTTATATTATATATAATACCTTTCCATTTACGAAATCATATATATATATGTATTGTAAGAAGCGCTGCCTCAATAGTTGGCACTAGATAAATAAAAGATTATATATATATATATATATATATATATATATATATATATATATAGCGATAGAATCCCGGCAGTTGTATGGCAAGTATGGCAAGTATGTAGCACCAACAATATTGCATCATTTTTGGCCTAGAGTGTGGCAATCCTAGTGAGAAGTAAAAGTGTAATAGGTACAAAAATATGCTGAGCAGACTAATTTAAACAAGTCATATAGAGATACAGTAGAGATATAGGTATTGCTTCCAAGTTTCAAATATTTCAAAAGAGCATTTGGGTTTCTTATATTATCTATGAGAATACCTTTCCATTTACGAAATCATATATTAGATCTACTTAGTCATTTGGGTTTGGGTAACTGGCAGCACTATGTGTGCTTTTTAATTTTTGTTTTTTTAATTACTGAATCTTATGGCATTTTAGCATTTATTTACACTACAGGACCAGAGCGTGTTTTTGCTTTGTCTTTCTTGAACCACTATTTCCTGCTGTCTCATTTTGTTTACTCAAATAAATTATATGCAGAAGATACCCAAATCTACCTCTTCTCCTGATCTCTCTGTCTCTCATGTCCAGTATTACCAACTGCTTGTCAGCTATTTCTTCATGGATGTCACAATACTACCTGGAACTTAAACTTTCTAAAGCTGAACTCATTGTCTTCCTTCCTTAAATCTCCACCCCAGTCCCTGAATTCTCTATCACCATTAACAACATAATTATGTCTTGTTCTAACCAGGCCCGATCCTTGACTTATACATCTCCCTTATCACTCACATTCAGTCCTTGGCCAGATCCTGCCAGTTGCACCTAAAAAACATTTCTCGACTCTTTCCACTGCAGTTTGTCCTAAATGCTGCTGCCAGGCTTATCTTCTTTGCATGCTGCTTCTCTTCTGCTTCCCCACTCTGTGAAATCCTCCACTGGTTCCCTATTACCTTAAGTTTTAAATTAAGAATTACATTTAAAATCCTTATCCTAACATATAAGGCCCTCAATAACACTGCACCTCCACACATTTCTGCCGTCATAAACGAATAGTCCCCTACTCGATCTTTACATTCTTCCCATGGGCTACGGCTATCCTCCTCACTATCACCTCATCCTTTTCCTGTCTACAAGACTTTAGTCGTGCTCCTCCATACCTCTGGAACCTACTTCCACCTAACCTTCAGTTTTCACCATCCCTTCCAACATTCAAGAAAAATCTCAAAATCCACTTCTTCAGAGAAGCATACCATCTTAGTTGCTAGAACTTCCCTGTCACAACCCCCACACTACCGCTTTCCTTTCTCTGTTCCTTATGTTTGTCCTCACTCCATTCCCTCAAGATTGTAAGCTTGTCTTAGTCTGTCATCTGTCATCTTGAATATATGTATTGTAAGAAGCACTGCCTCAATTGTTGGCACTAGATAAATAAAAGATTATATATATATATATATATATATATATATATATATATATAGTGATAGAATCCCGGCATTTGTATTGAATGGAAAGTATGTAGAACCAACAATATTGCATAAATCATGGCCTAGAGTGTGGCAATCCTAGTGAGAAGTAAAAGTGTAATATAATATATTTTTATTGTTTGGTTGAGGGTCCCTGTGGTGGAGCATTATGGGAAAAAGTTGGGACTCTTGCTCTACTCCATATATTCCTGGGAGCTGCAGATATAATACTCCAGCCCAGGGCTTCCACTGAGCACTGGCTTCACTCATGTACTATACTAATTTATGAGACAGGCTAGTGGCGTAACTACAGGGGCCCCTAGGTGGGCCGGTGCGACCCCTGCAACCCCTTGTTCCTGTCACCTTGTACTGGTTCAAAAGCCTGGATTTAGATTATGAGCCTGACTTGGAAAAAGTCAAGTGAGACTTCTCCCAGTAATTTCTCTGTTAGATGTGTAGTTCCTTCCACTCGGAAGAGGGATAGCTATGTCACAACCTACACTAATTCTATCATGGAAAAAACACCTTGAGAGATGGGTGCGCTGCAAGGTGTAAATTGTGTCATAAGGTTGTGTGCTGTGGTAAGGTGTTAGGACATCTCAGCAATTCTAGCATGAAGCAACACATATGTACACACCAGAGTGCAGCTTTGCTCCAGCAGCAGCTAGAGCAAAGGATGTGGTGAGACATCCATTCCACCAGCCTACCCTAAAACACTTTACGTTCAAGGGGCATGTCGAAGCAGCAGTGAAATAAAGTAACAAACAAGACCAGAGTGTGCAAAAAGTATCTTTCAATTTCTTGGCTTTCATATATCAATCTTAAATGGTCAACTTTATAACCCCCTGTGAATGTACACAGATTCACACATATTTAATCACAAATATAGTGACAGAAACTGCTTGGTCAGCTTATCACAGTCAGAGGTGCCTCCTTCTCCATGATTGAGGGGGGTCCTTTTAAATGTTTTTTTTTTAAATGTTACCACATTTTAATTCACTTTTTTAAATTATTTCCCCCCATTTTCTTTTTATATTTTACTAAGCACACAGGTGGTTAGAAACCTGGGCTTCATTGAATTCTTGGAAACTTGTTTACTTTTTTAAAGGAAGCCGACATCTTGCCAAATCTCTCCCAGTGGTGCTTGTGACCGCTGTCTGGAGCGGTCACAGTGCATCTTGGGGTGGGTTTTTGGTGTCACTGAATGTCTCATTGAGGCACTTCAGCAACACCATTGAAGCTTAGGAGGTGATCGTTGATGTGTGTCATATGTAATAAGGAGCTGGACGCCTGCTTTAAATTGAATGGCTGGCTTTAAAGATCTCCCAAATAAGACATGGGTGCAGGCTGTCTAGATGTGGCCTTTTAGCCCCCAAACAACTCTACAAACCTATACATGGATGGCATCACTGTACTCAGATGTTGTTGAACACATATTAGGATTTTGTTTCTACCTGACAGGAGCTGTAAATTTATACCTGAAAAAATTACTGCCACAAATTTTGACAAAGGCGAGTGGTAAAATTAGTGCATGAAAAGTGTTAAAATATCAGCATTTTTAATACCCAGGGTGTCTAGTTTTCAGAAATATATGGTTTGATGGGATAAGTTGAATTGACTGGTTTCAAAGTAGTCCCAAATAGGATATGGGGGCAGGATTACAAGGTTTGGAAAAATGGTTTTGAAATAGCAAAAAGCTACTTGTACTTATTGCCCTATAACTTGCACAAAACCATAAAACATTGGGCATTTCTAAACTCAGATAACTCAAATAATAGATGTAGGTGTAGATGATTAAGAAGAAAAACATTTTTGTTATAGTAAATTAGATGATATGATGAAAATAAAGGTATGTAAAGAAACCCTTCTTGTCCCCCCCTGCAAAAAAACAATCAAACAATATATAACTTGTGTGGGTACAGTAAATAAGAAAGAGAGAACAAAATTACAGCTAGATATGAGCACCACAAAAATGTTAGAACAGCCTTGGTCACTAAGGGTACAAAAAAATAAAAACAGCTTGTCTAAAACTTTCAGTTTTTTACTTATTTTTTTTTACCCCTACCAAACACTATCTAATTCCACACTAGCTAACCCTCACCAAGCTAACTACACAATATGTATTGGATTGATCATCCAACAGAGTAATATATGCCCTAGTTTTACAGGGAAACTGCTGGCCTAGGCCTTGTTACCTCAATCCTCCTATTTGGTGCTATGTACGGTCAAGGCTAGGAAACAGGATTGAGTTCCTGCAGCAGGAGAAGACACAGAATGTCTACAACAGAGGAGTAATCAAGGTCAAGGTCATGTGTAGAAAGGAGTGTAGACAGGGTCAAAAATGCATAGTAGCTGTCTCTGTAACTCCCTGAGACTTGAGTTAGGGAGGGGGCTGTGGCAGATTCATGAGGAAGCTTCTTTCTCAACTTCCCATTACTTTTTTATGTTTATGGGGGCACAGGGTGACCCTGAAACCCAGTCTGGTCTCTCCAATCCAGACTTCTATAAACTAACCCACTATGAGGGCTCCATGCACCTGACTGGGACAAGCTAAGAAACGCTGCAGAACGGTGCATAGGAACTATGCCCCTGGCTGGAGGACAGGACAATTCCCCTCTTGGGCGGGTCCTGAGAACTCTTAGACGGGTACTGAATCTGCTGCGCTGTCCTAAAACGTCAAGCGGTTGTCATTCCCCCATCGGTATGCTATTTGGGGATGAGGGAGGTTATTGTGAAAGACATCCTGGGATATACAGGGTTTGTTTTCTGTACACCAGCACATTTCACAGCAGGGTGCCGGGGAGAAGAGCACCAGGGAACAAGCTGAAATGTTAACCCTTTGCGGGACAGGAGTAGTGGAGGATATTGTATTTCACCTAATTCTGTGTGTATAAATACGAGTGTTCTGTTCAATAAACCCGAGCTGGGTTTTTTTCACTCTTCATCAAGTTTTGGGTGGTGAGCTATAGTTCAATGAACACTCTAGGCAAAAAAGTTGAGTATTGGAGCTCCACCACAATAGCAGATTAAAAAATAATACTACCAAATTGTTAAGAACAAAGCACACACGGGATCCACAAACAAAATATAATATCTGCAAGAAAAACTTAAACAGACAAAGTAAACAGACAGCTCATGACTACAAAACAACTCTCCAGTAAGAGAAGCTGAGAGAATCTCTGGTTTAATATGCCACTGGTTAACCAGCAACAAGTTCAGAATGACGAGACCATGGGGTACTGAGATCCAGCAAACACAGACAATTATCTTTTGAATAACATTCTATTCAGGAATCCCACTACAGAAGATTCCAGTGTCAATATTTTGACATGGAGGTCACAGGAGATAGTGGTTGCGCATAGAGGAGAAGAAAGTCACAATAATATAATATGTGGCTGGCACCGTGTGGTAAGGAGTTAAGGAATGGATACTCACATTTTTTGGGGACTTAAGCAATTAGTCCCACAAAACTTGCATGGGCGATACAATCCTCGCCTGGGGATATCTTTAGCAGCAGTCCTGTGTAGTTCTTTTTTTTGGTTCTCAGGATAAGGTGCACATTATCCTGAGAACCAAAAAAAGAAAAAATGTGAGTATCCATTCCTTACCACACGGTGCCAGCCACATATTATATTATTGTGACTTTCTTCTCCTCTATGCGCAACCACTATCTCCTGTGACCTCCAAGTTATTTACCAAGCCAAGAAGAGGAAACCTTGGCGAGTGGGCTGCTGCTATTTATAGGGCTATTTATTTTATTGCTGTTTTTATTGCTCTTAGCGCTTTTACCTTCCTATTTTTTGCTCAATATTTTGACAGCACAGAAGAGGAAAAAAAACCTTAAACTATTTGTATTCATCCTCTTTTAAGTAAGGTATCAGAATAAATGTCATGTACAAGTGGATCACTGGTTCCATATTTGCCATATATATGTCTACGTATACATTTCTTTTATTTCTACAGATGAAATATTGGAGAGAATCCAGGATGCTGGATTTACGATTTCTCAGTTCAAGGAGACTAACCTCAGCAAGGAGATGGCTAAAGAGTTCTACAAAGAGCACAAGGGGAAAACATTTTATGATGAGCTTGTTAACTACATGTGCAAGTTGGTTACAAATTAATCTACTCACTAATTTTAAGGCGCATGTGTCAGCTTCCCTTGGATAAATATTATTGATATATTTTAAGATGAGCAAGTTTTTAAACCACTAAATACTAAAAAATGTATGATCAAATTATGACAGTGCCCCTTACCACAACATGCTGTATGATGCTAAGGAAACTTGCAAAATATGTACACACCTACTAGTATTAATTATTAGTACTTAGTTCCATTAAATAGGCACACCAGATGATATTATATCTGTTTAAAGTATTTTAAACACTCAGTATTTACTGTATATTTGTAATTAATTTCTTTGTTGTGCTACTCATTACAGATTAAATAGTTTATTTTTTATTTTTCCAGAGGTCCTTGTTTAATGATGGTCCTTAGCAAGGAAAATGCAGTACAAGAGTGGAGATCACTGATGGGACCCACAGACCCAGCTGAGGCACAGATGTCTTCTCCTGATTCTCTGAGAAGCGTATTTGCCAAAAGTGTTCTCCAAAATGCAGTCCACGGTGCCTCAAACCTGAACCATGCCATGGAAAAAATTCAATTCATATTTGGGGATATTGACGTGGACAGGACTGCTGATGGTAAAGATGATCTATTGGAGCTAGAACACAATAGACACATGATATTTATAATTATTACATGCATTCTGTGATGTTCACTTATGGGTGTAATAATTTTTTTGATATATTTCCATGGCAGGGATGTATGGAATACAAGTACACACATTGTATTTTACCTATTTTTGAAAGTCATGCATAAAACATATCCCAAGTATCCCTTGCTATAACCCAAAGCTCTCCGTGTTTTAGTTTACAAGTTTGTTTCAAATTTACGTGCTAGCTTTAAGTTTGCATCCCTAGATTAAATACAAACATGTCACATTACAATAGTAGCCATGGTTGCTTGGTTCCTTGATTTGTTCAACCCTGCTAATAATTTTTCTGTTTTGAAATGTTTCAAATGTGTTTTTGTCACAGGCTCATTCACCAAGGCAACATCCCACAGCCAAGATGAGGATGGCACCCAGGCTGAAGACAGTACAAATTACACAACTAATGCAGGTGACTATACTTACACTGGAATATAGTCATTCTTTATATCAATGTCAGTGTAGCTGGCTGAGGCTACAGATACACAAAACATGATAATTTTGGATGTGCAATAAGTACGGTAATAGCAATACATCCTTGCAGATTTATAGCATGAACATGAAGAGATTTGGAGAAAGCAAGCTTTCCATGCTGTGTTTGTTCTGCGCTGTCTTTTATTTCCCTCATTATGCATGAATATGTATTTTCGTTAAAAGAGTCATATGGTGCCATGGAACGCACAGAGCTTAGCATTAGCGTATGCCTTAACTGCCTCCCAGATACCTGTACTGGTACTCACATTGTTTAGAGATGCTTCATTCAAACATTCCTCCAGCTGTAATCACTGCCACCAGTTAATAATAATACTAATGTAGCTTAACACTACTCACTCTATTGATGACCATATCAAAAGATTTCAGTGTAATTCATTTTTGGTGGATATATGGTGGTAGCCACGAGCAGTGTTCCCTCTAAGCTGTGCGCTTATGCGCGCGCACATAGCTTTTTTAGAGAGCGCACATGTCCAAAAATTGTTTTTTTTTAAACTTTATGCGGCGCGGATATTGTGCGCACAAAATTTTTGCTCTGTGAAACTTTTTGCACAAGAGAAATTTTCTGCGCACGCCAACTAAGAAAAATTAGATGGAACACTGGCCATGAGTGGTAAATAAAGTGTCTTATAAAGTACGGTAATAACATGGGTTTTCATATACCTTACATTCATGTATGTATTTTATTTTATAGATGGTGAAGCGGACACAGAAAAAGAAAACAATTAACTGACAGACATTAAAGTACAGGAAACAATGAAATACAGCAAATACACTACAACACCTCTTATTCATCATATATGGAACAGCACCAATGACATTGTGGATTTGTGCAAGATTGATATCTTATGCCTTACAATATAGGTGTTGGAAATTGTTAGTGTTTTAAGTGAACCCCCTTATGCATATTATCCTTTGTTGACTTATTTATACATATAAATAAATGTACTAAATTACATAGCATATTACTGTTTCGTTTTTGAAATATTATTTGTTGGTTACACAAATGAAAGCAATTGGAAAAGGTTTTGGTAGACTATTTTTTTTGGTGCAGGAGCGGAGGGACTGATTGCAAGGAAATGCTTGCATAGAATCCATTTTTTCAATATAAAATGTCAGCAGGGTCTAATATTTATATACCGTATTGGCTCGAATATAGGCCGCACTTTTTTCCCCCACTTTAAGTTTTTAAAGTGGGGGTGCGGCCTATATTCGGGGTCTAGCGCCCGACGCCCGGGACATGCAGTCCCGGGCGCCGGGCAGGCAGCGGGGTTAAGATACAGATCCCCCGCAGCGGTGCAGGGGACCTGCATCCTTCTCCCCGATACGCTCAGACAGCCTCCCCTGCCAGCACTTCCCACGGGGGGGGGGGGGTGCCGGCACGGGAGGTTATCTAAGCGTTTAACCTCTGCCCACCCCCGACTTACCGGAGCAGACTCCCGGGTGTCTTGCGGGGCCGGCGGGAGACATCTACGCAATACGCGCATGCAACTTCCGGTACCGGTACCGGAAGTTGCATACGCGTATTGCGTAGATGTCCCTCGCCGGCCCCGCAAGACATCCGGGAGTCTGCTCCGGTAAGTCGAGGAGGGGGGGGGGGCAGAGGAGGACAGCGGCAGCGTATCGCGGGGAGGGAGGACAGTGGCAGCGTATCGCGGGGAGGGAGGACAGCGGCAGCGTATCTCGGGGAGGGAGGACAGCGGCAGCGTATCGCGGGGAGGGAGGACAGCGGCAGCGTATCTCGGGGAGGGAGGGCAGTGGCAGCGTATCTCGGGGAGGGAGGACAGTGGCAGCATATCTCGGGGGGGCAGAGTGGCAGCATGTTTTTTTTGGTGCTTTTTTAAAGAAAAAAAAACTTTTTCTTTAAAAAAGCACCAAACTTTTAGGGTGCGGCCTATATACGGGGGCGGCCTATATCCGAGCCAATACGGTATATATATATATTGTCAGCAGGATCTAATATTAATCTATATCAGCAGCAGGGGTCTAATATTAAAGAATGAAACTAACTGCGAGTTCAACTGTTATTTTGAAATCATATTTCAACCATGCTCTTTACTTTAAAGAGATACGTACATATTCATAGTGTGTTCCTGAATGGCTGAAATAAAATGTGGTCACTCTAAGGATATATAAACTCACAGCAGTCCCAATTTTATGGTCACGATTTTTGAACACTGTCCTGCTAAACTGCTTGATTTTTGTGGGCAAAAAAAATACAGACAGAGCCTCACCAAGGTTGGGCCTTCATCAAACATCATTAATGTAAACCTATGGAGCTGTAAAATTGATGGAGGCCTGTGCTATTGCAACACAGACCTCTATTGTATCCAGAGCCGGCCTTAAATGTTCTGGCGCCCTGTGCGGACTACTCCTTCTTTAAATCTGCTCATGCCTGTAATGATTGAATGTATATTATTAAATCTGAAATCAACATGGTTTCCAGGGCTTCATAATAATATATAATAGTATATGTGTGAATGATTATTATTATTTATTGTTTTATATAGTGCCATCAAATTCCATAGTGTTGTACAATGGGTATACAAGACATAACAAGTAGCATGTAACATAACAAATTGACTAACAGAGACAACAGGTGAGGAGGGCCCTGCTCAAACGAGCTTACAATGTATTTTATGTGTATGTGATGGTGTGTATATAAGAATCAGTGTATGTGTATATATAAATTTATATATATATATATATATATATATATATATATATAACGCCAGTGTATGTCAGGGGCGTAACGTCTCACCTCCCGCCCCCCACTTACCTCTCACCACTCCTGCAGCTTTTCCTTTGGCTGCTCACGCACAGTTAAAAAAAAATAGCTCAGAAAGAGCCCTTCCGACCTGGACTGGTGCGGAAGAGGGAGACAGGAAGAATGGGGTAGCAGGGGTCGCACCGTCCCCCCTAGAGCCACGGGCCTAGAGATTGCCGGGTGAGCGCTGCTCCTCCGGTTCTCCGGGTCAAGACCCAAATCCTCCAGGTTGCAGGGTCTTGACACGCCCCGCTCCCCCCCTTTTTTTCCTTGAAATGGGGGTGTTTCCCGCTGCCGTCAGCAGGACCACCCCCGATGTCAGCAGGACCGCCCGCTGACATCAATGTGCAGTCCTGGCCGCGTCACGCAGGGGAAGGCTCCTGGTAGCTGGAGCCGAGAAGTTCCCAGGTATGGTAATTTCATACTGTGTCCCAGAATGTCAAAAATAAAATGTGGGCAAGCCTATAATTGGGTTTAGGATCCAGATCCCCCGCTGCGCTGCAGGGGACGTCTGTGCGATGCAGACAGCCCCGCTGCTGCCGGCGGCTCCTCCCACCCTCCTCACTGAATGGGGCTGTCACTGCCCACGAAGGTGACTGTGTCGCGCTGGCCAGCTGACTCAATTCTATTTCGGATCAGCGGGGACGGCTTCTTAAAATGCCACCCCTGTCAATTCGAAATAGAAGTGAGTCAGCCGGCGCTTAATAACTTTCGTGGGCAGCACCAGCGCTGCTCAATGACCTTTGTGGGCGGCGCCAGCCCCGTTCCGTGAGGAGGGTGGGCGGAGCCGCCGGCAGCAGTAGCAGGGTTGTCTGCATCACACAGATGTTTGACAGCGGGAATCCAACGGAGTGCACATCGGGGTCTTCAGTCAGGTAAGTTTAAGTAACTGGGGGCATGCTTGGCAGTGGGAGGCTAGGACAAAGATGCCTATGGGAGACTGGGGGCAAAGGCAAACTCTGTCCCCAATTTCCTATAGGCATCTTTGTCACTAAATAGCTTCCCATAGTCCCATGTTTACTGACAAAGATGTCTATGGGAGACTGGGGGCAAAGGCAAACTCTGTCCCCAATTTCCTATAGGCATCATTGTCACTAAATAGCTTCCCATAGTCCCATGTTTAGTGACAAAGATGCCTATGGGAAACTGGGGACAGAGTTTGCCTTTGTCCCCAGTTTCCTATAGGCATCTTTGTCACTAAATAGCTTCCCATAGTCCAATGTTTAGTAACAAAGATGCCTATGGGAAACCGGGGGCAAAGGCAAATTCTGTCCCCAGTTTCCCATAGGCATCTTTGTCACTAAACATGGGACTATGGGAAGCTATTTAGTGACAAAGATGCCTATGGGAAACTGGGGACAGAGTTAATTAATGGGATTAATTAATGGTAATTAAAAGTATGCACTGGTGCTTTTTAGATGATTGCTTAAGATTTTTTTAATGCAATTGATAAAACATCAAAGGAGGCATCATAGATTTGTAAAAAAAAAAAATACTTTTTGAAAAAAAGGTGAAAACGGCATATACCAATTTGAGTCAAATTGTTTCTTGCAGTTTTCACCTTGTTTTCAAGAAGTAGATTTATAAAAATGTTTAGTGGCTCTTTGTTTTATTAATAGCATTTGTCACATAAACAATTCACAATCAATTATCTAAAAAGCACCAGTGCATACTTTTTTCAGGGTTCTATTGAACACTTTGATTAACTGCTTTTCATATATATATATATATATATATATATATATTTATATATATATATATTTTTCCTAACAGCTTGAAATTGTTCAAAGTGCATTTTTTACAGTAGATTTTACTTTTTTATGTGTGACTGTGTGTGAGAGAGACTGCCTGAGTCTCTGTGTGTGAGAGAGACTGCCTGAGTATCTGTGTACGAGAGAGACTGCCTGAGTATCTGTGTACGAGAGAGACTGCCTGAGTATCTGTGTACGAGAGAGACTGCCTGAGTATCTGTGTGCGAGAGACTGCCTGAGTATCTGTGTGCGAGAGACTGCCTGAGTCTCTGTGTTCGTGTGAGAGACTGCCTGAGTCTCTGTGTACGAGAGAGACTGCCTGAGTATCTGTGTACGAGAGAGACTGCCTGAGTATCTGTGTGCGAGAGACCGCCTGAGTATCTGTGTGCGTGAGACCGCCTGAGTATCTGTGTGCGTGTGAGAGACCGCCTGAGTCTCTGTGTGCTTGTGTGAGAGACCGCCTGAGTCTCTGTGTGCTTGTGTGAGAGACCGCCTGAGTCTCTGTGTGCTTGTGTGAGAGACCGCCTGAGTCTCTGTGTGCTTGTGTGAGAGACCGCCTGAGTCTCTGTGTGCTTGTGTGAGAGACTGCCTGAGTCTCTGTGTGCTTGTGTGAGAGAGAGACTGTCTGAGTCTCTGTGTGCTATGAGAGAGAGAGAGAGAGACTGCCTGAGTCTCTGTGGTTACTAAAAAAATTGAATCCCACCACTGATTATAACATGTAAAAATGAGATATGTCCAACTTGGCCATTGGAATGGCAATTCTACCACAGATTGGGTGCAAAACAAGTTTGCCAATATTAATCATGGCTGTGTAAGCATTTCCTGTTTGTCGTTGCGCTTTGTGAGGAGAAGTGGAAGTTAAGATTGCGGAAGAATTTCCGGTGTATGGAGAATGCTTGCTTCCAGAAGGAAAATCGGACGGTTTGATATTACCGTGGATTACAGCGGAAGGCGGGTAGGTGTTGAAAACTGTTTTAACGAGTCTGTTACTGCGTTATGAGCCAGGGAGGGGGACGGGGAATGTATTTGTCGAGATTCGGCATAGCGGTATTTACTATTAAATATGTTCTGTCAGCGCCTGTATTTGACGTGCTTAAACAATCATTAACGTCGCACACTGAGGAGTAAATAACTTGCTTTGGAAGTGATTATTTATTAAAATGATCTTACCGCGTATACCGATCACTAGCAGTTACCACAAATACACGTAGGCTGCAGGAACAGTAATCAAAGACATTCCGTTGTTTAATAACGGCTAGCATTAACTTGTGTACGTAAAAGTCTATTTTAATTTATTAGCGATGGTCACAAAGTAAAGTTCTTGGGGGGGGGGGGGGGTGAATTTGCCTGTGATTATGAATCCAGGGTTCTGCGCACATAGCAGCCATACTTCCAGCCTCTGAAAATACCCCTCGCATGACTTGTAAGCCACAAGGAAGCCCAGCCATGGTGGCACAGGCCATATGCCATCCTAGTATACAATTATCGTTTATATTGTGAGAAAAGTCGTTTATCCACTAAACAGGGACTTTAAGACCAGTTGCAATAAATTTGCATCTCTGCCCTTTTTACATACAGAACCTCACCAAGGCTGGGCCTTCATAATACATTATTAAACAGTGGCCAAATTGAATTGTCATTAACTAAACTGCTTTCGGTAGTTAACTCTGACTGAAATACGGGTTTTAAGCAAAGGCAGCATTAATGTCCCTTGTTGCTAAATGTTTTCTGTCGTAGTCTACGTAGCCAAACTTATAAATGGCACTTTGTTGGCAATTGTATTACACAATAAAACATTTTTTAAACTTACTACATGTACACAAACATTCTACCGTTTTGTGATGTCAGTGAACATTAAATACTTGTCAGCTCCAGTCTCTGTTAAATCTTTATGATCAAGTAAGGCTATTTACTGATTTGTAAGTGGCAATGTTGATACAAATTGTCAATCTACACAGATCATTTGATTGAATGCTTGCTTTTGGCATAAATATGTTTTTAAAGTAAAATTTTTAGAGAACAAAAAAAACGGTTTCCTCTTCTGTGGCTGCAAAGACCTGCTTGAAGTTTATTATATAGCTACACTTACTGGCTGTATTTGTAGACAAGGTCACTGCTGCTTACTGTTAACTTCAGGTGAGTGCACGTGACAGCTAATGTTCGCATGATGTGTTAGTGGCCCAGAGTACATACCAAGTATAAAATAGTCTTTGCTTACAAAACAAACATCAAAGATTTGATGGAGAATTGCATGCAGTTTACATCCAAAACAAATGTGTTGAAAATACAAATTAGATAAAGGGTCTACCTCAAATGTATCACTATTAGGCAATTCCTGTTCGTTGTAAAATGAAATCTGGTCTTAATGCAGACCATTTAAAGGGGAAGTATCGGTAACAATTCATGTTTGTGTTTCGTCACATTTAAGCTCATATGTGTTTGTTTTTGATAGCCACAGTGTGTATATTAATTGTGGGTTGTGGCATTGGAGTTTTTTTTTGTTGTACTTTTGCATAAGCTCACTAGGACTTCATACCCACTGCAGACAGCTGATCTGTTTAATACTTAGAGCCTCTTATGGGAGCTACTTCTGGTGACAGAATGTAGTAAATAATATAATAGTAATTATATCGTTTTTTCCCATTAACTATGTAATGATCATTGGAATTATTGGTCTGCTTTCTAAAATCTGGCATATTAACCTATTACAGAGTCACAATCATTTATTTACAAACAGAAAACATGATTAAAAATGTCCAACTGAAATTGTGTGTAAATAACTGCCAGTACATTACATTCACATTAAAAATAACTGCCCCTAGTTATGCCATTAACCAAAAGTGCCCCTCTTCAGGGGTTTGGAAATACTGTAAAGTAGTGGGCAGAATGTCAACAAAAATTACACTATTTACCGTAAATTTTTCCCTCTGATTGTGTAAAGTTTTAGAGCAACAACAGCAGACACTGGCAGAAAGACACATCCAGCCACATGCTTATTATAAGCATTTGCTCTGAAAAAAACTTGTCTTATAATCAAGCAAATATGGTAATTGTGTGATACACAAGTAATATCGATGCTGTGCTCATGCCTCTGGCACTAAGAAGGAAAGTTGCATATCAATAATATAAATCCTGAGGTTGTGGCTTTGGTATGGCATTCTTGAAAGGACTCAAGTGTTTTGGTAATGGTGCAGTTTGTTTGGTATACATTCTTGTTCCACGAAATTTTAAAGTAAATATTTGCTTCCTGGCACGTGATGTTTTCACAAGTCACAGATTTCTATTAAATCGTCTCTTGTTTATCTCCAGGCAACATTTGTTAGTTAAAATTAACCTCTTTGTGACCTGACAAAGGCTAAAAATGTTTTTTTTTCAATTCAAGTATAAATTTACTAAGAATTTAAAGTGTTAAGAAACACCCCTATATACACAATCAGCCATAACATTATGACTAGCTGCTTAATATTGTGTAGGTTCTCATTTTGCCGCCAAAACAGCCCTGACCCATCCAGGCATGTTGTCCACTAGACCTCTGAAGGTGTGCTGTGCTGTAAGTTGCAAGGTGGGGCCTCCATGGGTGCATTCTGGTGCCATGTAGGGCTGCAACTAACAATTATCTTCATAATCGATTAGTTGGCTGATTATTTTGTTCACTTATTTAAAACAAATTAACAAACTGGGTGTTAAAGCAAACAGCAGAATAAAAAACTTAAAATTTACATTAACCCCTTCGTTCCCCTAGAGACGTACCGGGACGTCCAAAAAACGCCCACAAAGAAACCCCTATGGACGTCCCGGTACGTCCAGCCCTTCGTGCAGCGTCAGGGACACATCCCTACTGCTGCACGGGAGACCAGGCATGAAAGCCGGTAAGCTGTTACACTGTAAACTGCCCGATCTCGCGATCGCGCAGTTGCAAACGCGCGATCGGGCATTCCCTTCCGGGTTGCGTACGTAACCCGGAAGGTCATCGGAGGACAGGATATCCCCTGCGGGGATATCCTGCCCTCCGATGAGGCACAGAGACGCTACGATCTCTATGCAGGTCTGTGAGGACCTGCATAGAGATCACAGTGTGATCGGTGCAGGGGGATCGCGGGGAGGGGAGTGAGAGACCATCTCTCTCACTCCCCCTCCCGTCCGGAAACGGAAAAGCTGAAAAAAAAAAGTTAATTCATTTAAAAAATAATATTAAATAAATCATTAAAATAATAATATAAATAATACTAAAAAAAATTATAATGTGAGCTGTGATGTCACTGTAACATCACTGGCATGTTCAGGAGGTCCCTAGGAGGACCTCTTACCATTGCTGTGTAAAAAAAAAAAAAAAAAAAAAAAAAAAAAAAAATATATATATACCGTATTTGCTCGATTATAAGACGACCCCGATTATAAGACGACCCCCCAAAATCAAAATATTAATTTAGGAAAAAAACAAAAAGCCTGAATATAAGACGACCCTATAGGAAAAAAGTTTTACCAGTAAATATTAATTCATGTAAATTATTTTTTCATGTTTAATAAAAGCTATGATTGAGAAAAATATATTTTTTAAATTTCCTTTTATTTGCCAACCTGCCCCCCCCAGTTATGCCACTCTGCCCCCAGAAATGCTTTATACCCCCCTATTTGCCACTCTGCCCCATGATATGCCTTATACCCCTATATGCCACTCTGGCATATAGGGGGTTAAAAGGCATATCATGGGGCTGAGTGGCATATAGGGGGTTAAAATGCATTTCTGGAGGTATATAGGCATATCATGGGGCTGAGTGGCATATAGGGGGTTAAAATGCATTTCTGGAGGTCCAGAAATGCATTTTAACCCCCTATATGCCACTCAGCCCCATGATATGCCTTTTAACCCAGCATGTACTGGCTGCCTTGGCTTGATAGGAGTGTGATTGCTGTTAGCAGTTTGATATAGATATATATCAAACTGCTAACAGCAATCACACTCCTATCAAGCCAAGGTAGCCAGTACATGCTGGAACCTGGGGATGATAGTAGTGGGATTACAGCCTCCCTATGCCATGCTACAACCCCCACCCCCCTTACACATCCATGCTATCACACACAAACACATTTAAATACTCATTCATTCCATTAATCACACATACTTCACACATTAAACACACATTAATCACACATACTTACCCAAAAACCCTCCCCCACCCCCTTACCTGAACTGCAGATCTCTCACTCGAAGACTTCTGCAGGGGACCGGCTGTAGAGCAACTTCTCTGGCCCCGCCCCCAGAGGAGGGAGGGGGAGATAGAGCTCTGTGAGGACGCTGCAAGCTTCCTGTCCTCCTGCTTCTAACAGAAGAGACGCTGCACGCGACCGGTAAGCAGCATGGCGCCAGCAGACATTTTTTGGGGGGTCTGAGAAGACGACCCCGATTATAAGACGAGGGGTATTTTTCAGAGCATTTGCTCTGGAAAAAACCTCGTCTTATAATCGAGCAAATACGGTATATAAAATGTAAAAAAATTAAATTAAAAAATAATATATAAAAAAAGATAATAAAAAAATTCTTAAAAAAACCTTACATCCCATTGCCCTAGCATAACATCTAGCCAGTGTAACCCTCCTGCCCCCGTTCACAACCCCCAAACCCGTTAAGCCATAGGCATAAAAATAATACAAAATTGTACACCTAATAGTATGCTCCCTGGTGCTGGGAAAGTCTGGAAAATCTATATAAATTAGGTATTTCTGAAATCAGGACACCTGAATTGATAAACTTGGAGGGGATTTTCCATCACTTTACCTAATTTTGTGAGGATTCAGAGGGAAAATGTAAAAAAAAAAAATTAGTTTATTTTTCTAATCTTCGCTAGTTTTTACTAAATTTCTCATTCTAAATTTTCAGCTAATCATCCAACTATGGTATCAAACGAAAGCTCTATCTCTCCTCGAAAAAACAATATATAGTTTACATGGGTACACTATTCACAGGAACAGAGAATAATCGCTAAACCGACATACCCCAAAAATGGCAAAATTGCTCTGGCCTTTGAGGTACCAAAAACCCCTGGGATTGAAGGGGTTAACATGTACACACAACACTTACCATATTTATCGGCGTATAACACGCACTTTTTTAACTAAAATATGAAGCTGAAACCCTACCTGCGTGTTATACGCCGATAAATCCTAGAGCCAGTGACGGAACTACCGGGGTCGCAGGGGTCGCAACTGCGACCGGGCCCTGGAGTTCTGCCAGTCAGGGGGGCCCAAGGGGTGCCGAGCGGTTGCTGAAGACGACCGCTCGGCAACTCTCAGGCCCCCCTGACTGACAGAAATCCAGGACTCCTCTGCTGGCGGCGGCCGCCTGCCTCAGCGCTTCAACTCCTGTGTTGGAAGCGTGAGGCGTTTGTCTCGGGTGCCGGCGCTTCACGCTGGGCGCCGGCATATGACGTCAGACGCCGACGCTCAGCAGTGAAGCGCCGGCACCCGAGACAAACGCCTCACGCTTCCAACACAGGAATTGAAGGTAAGTGACCGGGGGGGGGGTTAGGGAGAGAGAGGGGAGATCCTGAGAAGGGGGGTTAGGGAGGGAGAGGGGAGATCCTGAGAAGGGGGGTTAGGGAGGGAGAGGGGAGATCCTGAGAAGGGGGGTTAGGGAGGGAGAGGGGAGATCCTGAGAAGGGGGGTTAGGGAATGAGAGAGGAGATCCTGAGAAGGGGGGTTAGGGAATGAGAGAGGAGATCCTGAGAAGGGGGTTAGGGAGGGAGAGGGGAGATCCTGAGAAGGGGGTTAGGGAGGGAGAGGGGAGATCCTGAGAAGGGGGGTTAGGGAATGAGAGAGGAGATCCTGAGAAGGGGGGGTTAGGGAATGAGAGAGGAGATCCTGAGAAGGGGGGTTAAGGAATGAGAGAGGAGATTCTGAGAAGGGGGGTTAGGGAGGAAGAGGGGAGATCCTGAGAAGGGGGGTTAGGGAATGAGAGGGGAGATCCTGAGAAGGGGGTTAGGGAATGAGAGAGGAGATCCTGAGAAGGGGGTTAGGGAGGGAGAGGGGAGATCCTGGGAAGGGGGTTAGGGAGGGAGAGGGGAGATCCTGAGAAGGGGGTTAGGGAGGGAGAGGGGAGATCCTGAGAAGGGGGGTTAGGGAGGGAGAGGGGAGATCCTGAGAAGGGGGGTTAGGGAGTGTGTGTCTGAGTCTGTTTGTGTCTGTGTCTTAGCGTGTGTGTCTTAGCGTGTGTGTCTTAGCGTGTGTGTCTTAGCGTGTGTGTCTTAGCGTGTGTGTCTTACTGTGTGTGTCTTACTGTGTGTGTGTGTGTGGTTTCCCAGATAGCAGTGATTCTGATTAAGTTTTTTTTGTTCAGTTTTTTTGTTCAAAGAGGTGCTTTTTCTTTCATATTTGCCTTATAAGTGGTATAAATGTTATAAAAAATGTTATAGTGTAATAAATATTATTCCAACATTAAGTTCATAGCTTCGAAGTTAAAATTATTTTTTCTTACTCAAATTTCCTTGTTAAAATGGGGGTGCGTGTTATACACCAGTGCGTGTTATACGCCGATAAATACGGTATCTTCATCACAATGGCATTTCTCTAATTGCCTTCTTATTTATTATGGCATAATAATAAAAGCTATATTTTAAAGGAACGAGAATCCTACTATTTTTCTAACTAGGTTTTAATACCTAAAAAAAAGTCTCGCTAGTAAATATTCACATGTAAACTATTTTTTTTCATATTTAATGTTATGCACATCTGACCCGAGGCTTGCCACTGATATGCCACTGTACCCTCCTGAAATGCTTTATACCCACCTGTGTCACTCTTCCCCCCCCGACTCCCCCCCCATGCTCCAGACTCCCTGGTGTCTAACGAGGGCAGCTGGTGAACGTCTGCGTAATGTTCGTAGACAGCCTCTGATGCTGCCCACCACTTTCGCTGGAGTTTCTGTGATGAAGAACCAGAAGGAAGTGGAGGGCGGTAGTGGAGGTTGTCTGCGTTCACCAGCTGCCAGAGAGGAACATCCCACGCAGCGCTGCAGGGGACCTGGATCCTCCTCTCTGGCAGCTGGTGAACGTCTGCGTGATACGCACAGACAACCTCCGCTGCTGCTGGCCTGCACTTCCGCTGGAGCTTCTGCGATGGAGCACCGAAAGGTCATGTCACGCTGGCGCTCCGTCAGAAGTCCAAGTGGAGGGGGAGGTTGTCTGCGCGCATCGCACAGATGTCCACCGGCTGCCAGAGAGGAGGATCCTCTATTTGAGGTTGGATTGTGAGACGAGGGGTGTTTTTCAGAGCGTTTGCTCTGAACAAACCCTCATCTTATTTTCGATAAAATATATTCAACTACTCGATTAATGAAAATCCTTGATGATTTGTCGATTTTATCGATTAGTTGTTGCAGCCCTAGTGCCATGTGTTTTCCAGGTAAGCTACGCACTCGGACATGCATGTGTTGTAAAATAATGTCATTCATCAGACCAGGACACCTTCTTCCATTGCTCTGTGGTCTAGTCCTTATGCTCATGTGCCCATTGTAGGTGCTTTGGGCTGTGGACAGGGGCCAGTATGGGCACACTGACTGGTCTGCAGATACACAGCCCCAAAGAACCCGCATTACGTTTTTCAGCAATTTGACATACAGTAGCTAGTCTGTTGGATTTGACCACATGGGCCAGCCTACGTCCCCCACCAGTGATCTTGTTGCTGGTTCAACGCTTTTCCTTCCTTGGACTACTTTTAAGCAGCAGTTTTGGAGTTGTCCAGTTGTCTAGCCATCACTATTTGGCAATTTTTCCTGCTTCTAATGCATCAACTTTGAGGACAAGATGTTCACTTGCTGTCTAATACCGTATTTGCTCGATTATAAGACGACCCTGATTATAAGACGACCCCCCAAAATCAAAATATTACCGTATTTGCTCAATTATAAGACGAGGTTTTTGTCTTATAATCAGGGTCGTCTTATAATCAGACCTCAAATAGGTCTGATTATGAGACTAAGATCCAGATCCCCCGCAGCGATGCAGAGGACCTGGATCCTCCTGTGTTAACCCCCCCCCCCCCCAACTTACCGGTGCTTCTGAGTCCCCGGTGCTTAGTCCGGGCTGCGTGTAGAGCTCTACGCGATACAATCGCGTAGAGCTCTACACGCTTCCCGGACTAAGCACTGGGGACCCAGATGCAGGGGACCTGGAACCTCCTGTGTTAACCCCCGACCCAACTTACTGGTGCATCTGAGTCCCCAGTGCTTAGTCCGGGCTGCGTGTAGAGCTCTACGCGATATAATCGCGTAGAGCTCTACACGATACAATCGCATAGAGCTCTACACGCTGCACGGACTAAGCACCGGGGACTCAGAAGCACCGTTAAGCTGGAGGGGGGGGCATAACACAGGAGGATGCAGGGGACCTGCATCCTCCTGTGTTATGCCCCCTCCAACTTACCGGTGCTTCTGAGTCCCCGGTGCTTAGTCCGTGCAGCGTGTAGAGCTCTACGCGATTCGCGTGGAGCTCTACATGCTGCCCGGACTAAGCACCTGGGGCTCAGATGCAGGGGACCTGGACCCTCCTGTGTTATGCGCCCCCCCCAAACTCAGAAGCACCGGTAAGTTTGGAGGAGGGAGGGGGAGTGTTAAATGGGGGGTGTAAGGCATTTCTGGAGGCAGAGTGCTCTGTGAAATGCCTTTTAACCCCTTTAATGCCACTCTGCCTCCTGAAATGCCTTAAACCTCCCTATATGCCACTCTTCTCCATAATATGCCTTTTAACCCTCTAAGTGCCAGAGTGGCATATAGGGTTAAAAGGTATATCATGGGGCACAGTGGCATATAGGGTTAAAAGGCATATCATGGGGCACTGTGGCATTTAGAGGGTTAAAAGGCATATCATGGGGCACAGTGGCATATAGGGGGTATAAGGCACTTCTGGGGCAGATGTGCATAACTGGGGGGCAGGTTGGAAAATAGAAGGAAATAAAACCAAAATATTTTTCTCAAGCATACCTTTTATTAAAAAAAGTGTTTAAATGAATTAACATTTACTGGTAAAACTTTTTTCCTATAGGGTCGTCTTATATTCAGGCTTTTTCTTTTTTTCCTAAATTAATATTAAGATTTGGGGGGTCGTCTTATAATCAGGGTCGTCTTATAATCGAGCAAATATGGTAATTTAGGAAAAAAACAAAAAGCCTGAATATAAGACTACCCTATAGGAAAAAAGTTTTACCAGTAAATATTAATTCATGTTAACTAATTTTCATATTTAATAAAAGCTATGATTGAGAAAAATATATTTTTTATTTCCTTTTATTTGCCAACCTGCCCCCCCCAGTTATGCACATCTGCCCCCAGGCTTGCCACTGTGCCCCAAGAAATGCCTTATACCCCCCTATTTGCCACTCTGCCCCATGATGTGCCTTTTAACCCTCTATATGCCACTCTGCCTCCAGAAATGTCTTATACCCTCCTATTTGCCACTGTGCCCCATGATATGCCTTTTAACCCCCTATATGCCCCTCTGCCCCATGATATGCCTTATACCCCTATATGCCACTCTGGCAAATAGGGGGTTAAAAGGCATATCATGGGGCTGAGTGGCATATAGGGGGTTAAAATGCATTTCTGGATATATATATATATATATATATATATATATATACTGCTAACAGCAATCACACTCCTATCAAGCCAAGGCAGCCAGTACATGCTGGAACCTGGGGATGTTAGAAGTGTGATTACAGCCTCCCTATGCCATGCTACCACCCCCACCCCCCTTACACATCCATGCTATCACACACACACTCATTCACAAACATTTAAATACTCATTCATTCCATTAATCACACATACACACACTCAAACCCCCCACCCCCTTACCTGAACTGCAGATCTCCCACTCGCAGACTTCTGCAGGGGCCCGGCTGTGAGAGCAACTTCTCTGGGCCCGCCCTCGGAGGAAGGAGGGGGGAGGTAGAGTTATATGAGGACTGTGCTAGCTTCCTGTTTCCTGCTGCTAATAGCAGAGACGGTGCTCGCGATCAAAGCCCGGTAAGCAGCACGGCCGAAGCAGAATGAGGTCTGATTAGAAGACGACCTCTGGAAAAAACATCGTCTTATAATCGAGCAAATACGGTATATTCCGTCCACTGACCGGTGCCATGATAACCAGATTATCAGTGTTATTCACTTCACCTGTCAGTGGTCATAATGTTATGGCTGATAAATATGTTCAGCAACATTAAGTACAGTATTCGATAAGACAACCCCCCCCCCAAAAAAAAATCTGAATATTAATTTAGGAAAAAAGAAAGCCTGCATATAAGACTACCCTATAGGAAAATTATTATTTATCATATTTAATAAGTTTTTATTTGCCAACCCGCCTCCAGTTATGCACATCTGACCCCAGACTTGCCACTCTGCCCCCAGAAATGCCTTGTACCCTCCTATATACCACTCTGCCTCCCTGATATGCCTTATACCCCTATATGCCCCTCTGCATCCAGAAATGCCTTGTACCCCTATATGCCATACACTGGTGCATGTAACCTCCGCTGCTGCCCGCGCTTTCGCTGGCGCTCAGTAATTGAAGCCTCGGTGGAAGTGCCGGCAGCAGCTGAGGTTACCAGACAGGACGATCCAGGTCCCCTGCAGTCTCATAGTCAGACCTCTATTTGAGGTCTGGTTGAAAGACGACCTTGATTATAAGACAAAGGGTGTTTTCAGAGCATTTGCTCTGAAAAAAACCTTGTCTTATAATCGAGCAAATACGGTAATGACATTTTAATTATTTGTGTTTCAATTATATATAATGTAATATCAAATTTAATAGTGTCATTAGTTTCAATAAGGGGAACTCAGCAACACCAACTGAGCAAACAAAGAGATTGTTGAAAGCTTTCTAAGCTCATTTCACTCATGGGACTGTTTTCGTGGATTGATCCATGTAAGGAAAGGTGATAGAACAACATTCTCTTCACGCCATTATAGCCAAACATTTTGTGAATGTGTTTTAGTAAGGTGAAATTGATAGAGGTATATGATTTGTACAATAGTGTAAGAAGAACTGTTACATGACACAAAAATATAGAGCATGATGAGTTTTCAGAATATTGGTGGGAGGCAACAAGTTTCTCATACGCAAGAAAATATAATGCTGTTGTAATTTCCAAGATTAATGCCTGAGGAAGGGACCTAACAACTTGGTCTCGAAAGCTCGCAATCAAACTCTCAGTTAGCCAATAAATGGTATCATTTTAACTATACTTTTCTCCTGTAATTTCCAACACTAAGCTCAGCCAGCCTTTCTTTTATTTTTGCCACATGTCTAGTCAACAAGTGTTAATATATTTGTCCTTAATGCAGCTACCTCCCTGATTTTGTTTTTTCTTTAACAGAATTGATTTCCAAAGATTGGAAAAGATTTTGCATTACAACATCAAATATCATTTGCTTGAGTGAACGCAACAAAGACCAATTCAACACCATGGCCGGCAGGGGAAATTCGCGGTCTAATGGACTGGGCCAGACTAAAATCTGTCAGTTCAAACTTGTGCTGCTTGGGGACATGGCGGTAGGAAAATCCAGTCTGGTATTGCGGTTCGTTAAGGGTCAGTTCGATGAGTTCCAGGAGACCACCATAGGAGGTAGTAAAATGTTAATTCTCTAATGTTTTTATTGTAATATTGGTGGTATGGTCATGGCCACAATTTCCAATGCATTTCCTTCAAGGATTGTAAGAAGCAATACATTGTGAGCTGTGAGCGGGAATAATAGTTTGTCACTGTGTTTTTTTTCTTGTCTCATACTTATGTTGTCAACAGTAAGGGATTGTGGGAATTCATAGACAAGAGACTGCCTCTATTGCAAAACATCACATGGTTGCAGATTGAAATACAATTTGCAGCTCTACTTGGTGCAGAGAGCCTTCTAGGATCAGTAAGCGGTTGCTCCTGAGACTATGTATTTTAATCTGGGTTTAACATCTCTCTTCTCCTTCCTGTGTGCGTGTGTGCAATAGGGTACAAAAACTGCTCTGGTCATTTAGTGCAAACATGGTAACCCTCCCCCCTGTTCATGAAGGGGTTACAGTTCTCACACAGTACTTTGAAATGCATTCTCCTTTAGAGAGGGTGTCAAGGACATTAGACTTAAGTTATAAATGGTGTGCATCTGAATCATTTTGAGTAATCTGCATGTTTTTGCACCAATGTATAAAAAAAAAATGCCTAACTATGGCAATTGAGTTGGAGTGTGTGAAAGTTTGATGTAGTCCGCTAAAGGGTTGGTATAAGGAGTACATGAGTTCAATGAGGTAAGCAATGTATGGTGCACTCAGTTGCCTCTTTACTAAATCATTTTTTTTACCTAAACACTTGCTTTAATGGAAAAACAAAAGTAAGGATAATTTTACGTTTTTCTTTGAGTAATATTGGGTGTGAACCAGGCATGACTTTTTTTTTTTTTTTTGGTGTTCATCTACTTGGGAAATATATTTTAAAAGGTAAAAGTGCTATTAACATTGGAACCATATTTGATCGTGGGAATTTTCACCAAAAGTGAAATTTCTATGCTGATTGTTCCAAATTTGGTAGTTTGAGAGAACACCACTGAGGCAAAATAAGTACAAGTATAAAGATAGACCTGTCATGCGTAAATAGAATTTCTCAAAAAAATTTTTTGCCCTAATTGGGATTTTTCATTCTGTATTTTTTCAATATTTCCCATAAGGTTCCCACAATAGTTTGTCTAAAAGCTGTACTATAGTTTACTACCTTCTAAAATTGATATATGGTATATATATTTCAATTGTAAAGTGTAAATATGTTTCTAGTTTAACCTCTTTGCTTTCAGAAGGGCACCCAACCATTGCAAAGAGGCAGAGGAGTTCTAGAGTGGATGCTAAGCTCACTTCCCTGTTCCCTGTGTCCCTCCAGCTGCCTTTCTAGCTCAGTCCGTGTGCCTGGATGATACAACAGTAAAGTTCGAGATCTGGGACACTGCAGGACAAGAACGATATCACAGCCTTGCCCCAATGTACTACAGAGGAGCCCAGGCAGCCATTGTGGTATTTGACATTACTAAACCGGTGAGAACCTGCTTCAGCAAATACTGGTGGATAACTTTGTTAATGCAGATCAATTTAATGGAAAAGTAAAGGTGCTTTTTTTTGCTTAGTTAATACATTTTATTAATTCACTTCTTGCAGACAAGCACTTGTGTACACCACGGGCTAAGATATTTTTTGACATTCTAATTACTGAGAATCTTACACTTGGATTTCTGTTAACTGGAATATCACCTACCATAGCATTGGTGATTACCAGCATGCTAGCTCAGCCAAATGTTTCTCATATATGAGAGGGTACAGAGAGAATGTAGGGGCAACCAAAAGGATTTAACAAATGGATAATACGGTATATTGTTTTCGGATAACTGCATATTATGAAAAAGCAGAAACGGCACAACATTTTTGGATTTTGTTTTTATTTTTTATGCTAATAATTAAAAAAAATGGTGATTCCTCTTTAGCCCCATCAGGCCGTATAGATGTACATGTTTGTCCAGAAAATGCATCGCAAGTTGCCCTTATGGACATACGTGTACATTCATTACAAAATACTGCGGTTTGGCCCATTTTGGTTCTATGCGACTACCCTGCATCGGAAACAATCCGCCAGGAACCAATGATCTGGCAGTATGGCCAAGTGATTGCTGTGATGACCAATCACAGTGATAGCATGATGGTAACTGCAGATGTTCAGACTCTCTCCTTCATCTTTGTGATCTGGAGGGGAGAGAGACAGAACATGGTGTGTGTGGTAGCGGACAATTTTGTACTAAATCAACCAATGTATACCCTCGTATATACCTTATCCTAATTTAACCATTCCCTTGCCCTCCCAATTTTTATATACATCCTAAAAACAGGTTTTAAGTGTAGGGTAGACAGCAAAAATATTTTAGTTTAGAGGGAATAGGGTAGGCAGTATAGATTAGGGTTTGATGTGTTAGCTTTGTATGATGTAGCATGTTTTCAGTGCTGAGGAGGCTTACACCTTTATGGTGGGGTCAGATGCTGAAGCCACTGTGTCTGTATCAGATATTGACCCAATATCTGGCATTGTCTAGTGTTGCGTCAGATTGAGCCAATATTTAACGTGCCAGATGATGATGAGGATGATGATTGCCAGATTCCACCTGCTAAAATGAGGTATGAAGAACCTGTACCTGATCAAAGTTGGGTCTACCCAAATATGGCCGACCCAGAAATCCCCCCTTTATTGTAACAATACATTTTTTAAATACATTATTTTTCATTTTCTCTTACTTTTTTGAGTTGCTAGCAGCTCAAATAAACATGCACCCTAGTGTCGGGCAGCAGCTAGGCCTAGTGCCCTAAAATTGTGTGGTACCTTCTTCTCCCCTGTTTGAACAAGGGCTACCGGCTACGGGTGGATGATTTCTTTTAAAGCAGCCCATTTATTTTGTTATTTTTAGTTGATACCCCAGCACTGGGAAAACCTTTGCGGTTTTTCCTCACAGTTGACCTATCCCAAGCAGTGGCACGGCACCATCGGGGCTTTGCACAATAATGAGTTGTTAGCCCTTAAGAAACACTGATAAGGATGTGTAAGTCATATGCTATATTTTGACTATACACAATGAGCCAGTGGTACCTGTCAGTGTACGATGGGAACGTGATGCACAGAAGCTCAAACCTCAGGGCATCATCAAATGGGGAACATGGGGAGTAAAGATTTTTCCGACCTGTGTCTACAACGTACCTGGTGTTGAGGTGGCCATCTACTGTACATTGCGCAGCCTGCCATGTAATACACATTTGTGCTGTACAAGAAATGTGGAATTGGGAAGATCTACACCTTCCATGATTTTCAACTAAAACTCCTGAGGGATATCCTCTTTGATGAGTACGCTGGCAGGCATTTCCCTTGCACAATCCCCCTCCCCCCACTGCTGCCAAACAGAGGCATCAGAAAAAGGCTATTGGGAATGACTCAAGGTGCCAGTGCCCTTCCTTTCCCTCTCTGCCAGGCCTTTTTTTTACATTCATTTAGGGTGAGCCACGGTGTATTCTCAATTGGCACAATTCCATAACATTTTCCCCTGCAAATTCCTTGATGACAATTGACGGTCCGGGGACGTCACGTGAAAACAAACCGTTAACGACAATTGACGTGCCAGGACCGTCATGACTTCAAACGGGTGACTTCAAACGATATCGATGTTCGCTTTCTGCACCCAAATGGTGTTGCTGTAACTCCTCAGCAACACAGAGATCGGCATCAGGGGCGACTTGCAAGATGGCGGCACATCCTTTCAAAAAATAATAAAGGTTGAAAAGAGTTCCCGGGAGAGTCTCTCCAGACCATCCTGAGAACTCTGGCTCCACTTGCAGGTGGAATACAGGTACTGCATTCAACCATGCAAGTCAATGGAGCATGTGATTAGTAAAATAAATAAGGAAAAAATAATTTCCCATTGATGTCACCATCAGGGGAACCTTCCAGTTCCAAAAAATGTTAATAATTAATAATAATAATAAAAAAACATATCAAAATATATAAAATATTTTTATGAGCAAGTCCTAAAGTTAGCGCTTTATTTTTTCAAATGGAAAATGCCCATGGGGCAAAAAAATGAATGATTTGATGGGGTAGATTGAATTGGTGGGGTTCAACAATGTCTCTATTAACACACGGGGAAGGATGACCACATGTCTAATTTCCAATTTGAAAAATGCACACGTCCCAAATGTGGCCTTTTAGCCAAACTAAACAACCTGACAAACCCATGCATGTTGGGTATCACTGTACTCAGGAGATGTTGCTGAACACGTATTGGCGGTGTTGTGTGACAGTGACATATACCAGGACCTGTAAAATCATACCTAAAGTACAATGTGTGTGGGGGAAAATACACACAAAAAATAGTGGTAGAATTAGTGCATGGAAAGAGTTAAAATACCAGCATTTGAAATGCACTGGGGTGTCTAGTTTTCAAAAATAAGTGGTTTTATAGGGCACACTGGATTGAGTGGGCGCAAAGATGTACCAAATAGGGCATGTGCAGTGGACCCACCAAATAAAATTCAACATTGAAAAATGCACATGTCCCAAATGCGGCCCTTTTGCCCCAAGGCAGCCAGGCAAACCCATGCATGGGTGGTATCACTGTACTCAGAAGATGTTACTGAACACAAAATGAAGTAAAATGTGTGTGGGGAAAAAAACACAAAAATGACTGCCACAAAGTTTGACAAAAAGTTCTGGTAGAATAAGTGCATGGAAAGGGTTAAAATACTAGCATTTGAAATACCCTGGAGTGTCTAGTCTTCAAAAATATATGGTTTGATGGGGTAAATTGCATTGGCCAGCTTCAAAGATACCTGAAATGGCACATGAGGGGAAGAATTACCAGATTTGGAAAAAATGGTTTTGAAATAGCAAAGTGCTACCTGTACTTATTGCCCCCTAACGTGCAGAAAAAAGCAAAAAACCCCAAAACATTGCGTATTTCTAAACTCAGGACAAACAGTAGAATCTATTTAGCAGGTTTTTTTCATTAGCTTTTATAGCTGAGTAAAAGATTTTTCAAGTAAAAGTACTATTTTTTATTTATTTTTTTTCTAAATTTTGCACCGTATTTTATACTTTTTTTTTTTTTTAATTAGTACATGATATGATACAATCAAAATAACGACATCTAATGAAAGCCATTCTTGCCCCGAAAAAACAATACATAACTTGTGTGGGTTCAGTAAACGGGAAAGAAGAAAATTACAGCTAAACACGAGCACAAAGGGTACAAAAAATAAAATCAGCTGTTGTCACGAAGGGGTTAAAAAAAATGCATGTGGAGTATTTCTGTAATCAGGAGAAGCAACTGAACAATTCAGTTGGTGATAAAAAAGCACAGGAAATTATTGCAACAGCTGAGTTGGGCAGTGATTGAGTTTGCATGAAAATATTTCCAGTTCTCCTAGTAAAATACTCTGGTAGACAGCTTTCCTAAAATACATATTTTTATGGGAACATTTTCTCCTGGGAGACTGCTAAGTTGCTTCATAGGCCTACCAAAGCACCTGATCCAATATACCAGCACGTTCCTACTTGTGACCTATAATGTTCAGAAACCCCCCCAAAAACCTACGCATATTTGGTATTTCAGAATCCGAAGATGCGGCAGAACTATTTAGGCTGGATTTCTCTGCCTTAACACATACTCCATGTCCCAAAAAATCCAAGCCACGGGAAATGATTTGACAGTGATAGGTGGCCAAAAAGCTGCATGAAAAAGGCAATAGTTTCAAAAACATTAAATGCACCTTATAATATGTTCCCTATAACTGTTTGAAAAATGTGGGAATTCTATATATATAGATCCAGACACCTGAATTGATACATTATAAGGGTATTTTCCTTCTGTTTTGCTAGAATTTACTAAAGTTTAAGATTATCATGTAACTTTGGGATCTCTCCTTGAAAATGTATAGTTTACATGGGTGCACTATTATCGGGAAAGGGGAATAAAGGCTGAACCAACACATGGCAAAATTGCTCCAGGACTTAAGGTACCAAAAATCCCTAGGGCAGATATCTCTAAAGCCTGATAGAAATGGTTTTTACTGTGTAACATTTTTATATCTGTACTAATCTTTCTTTCTTCTTATCCAGGAGACATTTGAGCGAGCAAAGGCGTGGGTAAAAGAATTACAGAGGCAGGCTAGTCCTAATATAGTCATTGCTTTGGCTGGTAACAAATTTGACTTAGCAGAAAAAAGGATGGTGGAATTTGAGGTAAGCTTGGACAACCTGATATTAACACAACCTGGTTAGCACATTTAACACTTTTTTATTTATTAAGTGGTTTATTTTTTACATGAATGGCTCCCATGAGAGATGTATTTTGTGGATATCATTATATCAAAGCAATGTCAGTAGGCACCCATTTTTTATTTATATTCCCTTGTTGGTAAAAAAAAAAAAAAAAAAAAAAAAAAAAAAATGGCAGCCTCCAGGTTCACAGATAAAGTAAATTAATTGGAACATAAGAACATCAAACCAGTGCTAAACCACTCTTTATACACAACTATGTGGACACCTCTCCTAATTAAGTTTAGGTGTTTCAGTGACTCCATAGACATCGGCAGTAAAATGGTTAATCCTGAATAATCAGAGGATGCGACATTTTCCAGAAGTCAGTTCTTCCCCTGGCTAATGTATTATTATTATTGTGAAGAAGAAGCATCTAGGTGTAACTACAGCTGCAAAGCGGTAGGCCATTCTCAGTCACAGAGTTAGGGCTGAAGCACATACAGCATAAAATGTGTCTGTCACCTAGCAGATGCACTGAAGCTGAATATCACTATGCGCAATGCCAAGTATGAATAAAAGCCAGCCCTGGAAATAACTGAATACCAGCCCCATATTTCATAGTGCCATTATTGTGCATATGGCCCAAATATTTATTTCTTCAGAATAGGGGCAGACCATATATTTATAAAGTATATTTCAAGAACAAATCAATCATAAATAAGATGCATATGAAAACCCTTAGTTCTTAATATCACTGTGGCCTATAAAACCATGCAATGAGTTGAGCCCATCTGGGAGAGCACCTGTAAGTTCAAATAATGCTAAATAATATTGTAAGTATGAAATTAAACATTTTCAAGTTTAATATATTTAATAACTGAAAAAAGTTCTTAAAAACACAGAAATCAGTTTCACTGTAGATGAGAAACTGGCAAATAAACCAGTAACTCATAAAAATAGACGTGTAAAAAAAATATTTTATAACAGTCCTAATAACCCTTTAATGTTTAAAAAAAAATTGTAAGCTGTCTTACAAGGGTCCAAATACATTTTCTATGTCAAAATATGCAAAAATCTTTGGCATTTCATAAATGAGAAACCACATGGAATCCGATCAACTGAGTAAGATGCAGGTATAGATCAAATGAGAAACATGTAGATTAACGGAAATGCCTATAACCTTTTGTAATAGTTATCTTAACAAGGTTTACAATGTGTGTATAGTGCTTAGAAAGGGTGTGTATGTGTGCGTGCCCCGACCATCATTACACATGAAGTCATATTCCCCAATGATTTCCATCTCCTGTCATTATCAACCCGTTTTGCACGAAAATCATCCACCTCTATACCCATAATTTCCCCTTCATACCATCACTCAGCATACTTTGATTTATAGGTTAATCCCCTTACCTAACTGTTTTTCCAGCCTCTGAGACTGTCAGTCATCCTGCAGGTCTGTTGGGCCTTGGTGATCGTGTCTACCCGTCGGCGTCATGCTTTGTTGGATATGTAATATCCAGTTCGGTGCTGACTGCAGCTGCACATATATTCAGAAGGCTTCACTTGATCTATACACACTGTCTTAACACAAGCCTGCCCGTACACACACATTTACACTGACCTGACACGCCTATCCCTATAGACTGACCTTATACATGTCTGCTCCTATACACTGACCTTATGCACGCCTCCCCCTATACACGTGCCTGCCCTACAGAATTTGATGGTGCTTTGTAAAACAATAAAAAATAATATACACTGCCCTTACACATGGACACTGCCCTTACACATGGACACTGCCCTTACACATGGACACTGCCCTTACACATGCCTGCCCTTACACATTTGCAATAAATTAGAATGCCAATTGTGAGCCAGGCCTTCTTGTTCAACACCAGTGCCTGACCTCACATATGCTCTTTGCTGAATAGGCACAAATTCCCTCTGGTACACTCCGAAATCTCGTGGGAAGCCTTCCCAGAACAGTGGTGGCAGTTATAGCCACAAAGAGAGGAGTACTTCATATCAATGTCCATTGAAGCGATGTCTAACAAGCTCATGTAGGTGTGATGCTCAGGTATCCACATACTTTGGTCATATAGTATACCTTACTGTATACATAAATATCCTTCTGGAGGCTTGGTTCCCAGAACTTTACTCATACGCTGGATGAGATCTGTACAGTTGTATAGCCAACTCTCTTTAATGCCTCTAGATATACAACCCAGCAACCTACTTGCTTTTTTTTTTTGCAATGACGCCAACCAGTCAAAACAGAAGAACTTTTGGCATAGGTAACGGTGCAAGCTTGTAGCAAAAATCTAAATGCACGTCTCCCTAGAGAAAGGTACTAATGCTGGTAAATTGAGTCTTGAGTCACGTAAAACCTTGAACTGGTGTTCGGTCCTGCCAGATTCTAAAATTCTATAATCTCTCATCAGGAAGCTCAGGCATACGCGGAGGATACAGGACTTTTATTTATGGAAACGTCAGCGAAAACTGCTATGAATGTAAATGAGTTATTCCTCGCAATAGGTATGTTTACTACAAAACTCCTCATCACAGCCATTTTCATCACTGGCATAGCCTGAGCCATGCTGCTAGTTGAGCTGCAGTACACACATCATTTTGTGTGTTTCAAAGCCAATTTCCCAACATTTGTGTAGACCCTACTAGCATAATGCATTCTTAACCTCAGTATAAAGTCTTTTATGTATACTTAAACATGGAGGCTCTGTTAAGGAAACTAAAGAGGCTGCCAAATTGTCAGTGACTTAGCTTCTCTAAGTGAAAGATCCAGTGCATAGAGTAAAACGCCCTATGTGGCTGCCTCCTACCCTAGTAAAGGTAAGTGCCTGGCATTTTGGTAGATCTATTTTTTCGTCAACTGACCCCTATTTGAGAAAATGTCTGATGCCTGCTGGAACCAGACATTGTAAAACACCCACAGATGATGACCGTATAGACCCGATTACAGACCTGGATCCTCCTCTCTGGCAGCCAGTGGACATTGGCGCGATGCACGCAGACAACATTTTGGATCAAGAATAGGAAGGTTAGGTAGAAGGGTTGAACTTGATGGTCTTTTTTCAACCTTATGTGAACTATGTAGCTATGTAACCTCCGCAGACACTTCTGCCGGGGCTTCTATGAAGAAGCCCTGACGGAAGTGGCGGACAGCAGCACCCCCCAGAGTGGCTTATCTGGGGGCATAAAGCATATCAGGGGGGCAGAGTCGCATATCTATAAGTAAGGTGCATTATGAATTAAGGAGGGGGGCCTAAAATGGCTATTGGTTTTCCAAATTTCTGTTTGTATTTAACATATCTTATCAAAAGCAGGTTTTGTTATTTGGGAATGACTCCTGCTCTGTGTACATTGTATTTTATAATCCATGCCTCCTATTCAATGTGCTTTCTTCCTGTACAGCAAAAAAAATGCCGAAATCGGATGCCCAAAACCCTACTCATGCTGCCCGTAACAGAGGTGTAAATATTCAAGGCACGGACCAGCAGCCACGAAGTGGATGTTGCGGAAACTGACCACAGAAGCCTCTAGTCCCTAGTATGCATCTTTGAAACTGTTGCGAACACTGTCTAGGAATCTGCCTCATGTTTATCTACAGCTGGCGAAAGTTTGTTTTGCTTATGAATATTTTTCTTTAATGTTATTCCTTTATATCATACAGTGTTAAAACAGGAAAACAAGAAAAAAACTACATTGAACCTACAATGTACAGAACTAATCACAAACTGGTGTGGCTGTGTAGATATCCTCTGAGTTATGTGTGAGGATTGAAGAGGATGTAATACAGTTCAGTATATGCATGTGCATCAATCTGCTCTGTCTTCAGACCATCAAGCTGTTTCTAACCTAATATGTGCTACTTCCATATAAACTATTCCTATGCATCCAGAATACATCTCTGGAATCCCACACAGGTTCCAAGCACTTAAGCGGCACAACTGTGTATGACTGAATGTGGACAGAAGTTGTGTTAAGCAGCTCATCTGTTTAACACTACCTGTGGTGGTGATTATAGGTTGGTCTGCTCTACCTACTTAATATGTTGGTAACCTCTATGGGACAGAAGGGGAAATAATTCACCTCTGACCTATTGTTTGTCTGTGTTGATATTGTTCTGATATGATAGACCTTCCTCTTAGGATAAAGAACAAAGCACTGTGGACCTATTGCACTTTACCTTCCAACAAATTTTGTTGATCCAGAAAATAATATTGATCTTTCTGCTGACTCAGTGTAAAATTTCCTCCCCACATTTTTAGGAAAAGAAAAAGGTATAGGACATGCTCTGAACATGACTTTTGTATTTGCACCTTCAGATAATGTTTTACTCGAAATGACTCCTCTAATTTGATTTTTAATGTAACATTAAAGCAGAGAGAATCGAATCAGTTGTGTGTTGGATGTCTGTATGAGGTAGGGGTATCAAATCGTAATTTCAGGTTTGTGTAGTTTCATAGATCTTATTAAATATTTATTAGTAAAAAAATGTTCCTATAGTTTTGCTAATTACGATGAAGTTATAAAACGTGTCAGTATAGTGTTCACCAGCCATGCAGGGTGAGTTAAATAAAGACAAAGGTCATGGGGAAGCGCCAGACCCAGGAACTTAACTGCAGATGGTTTATTCAGCACTGTAAAATGGTCAGTTACTGTGCACTTACCTCATTTAAACTTGCTAGCTCTCTCCAGCACAATATAATTATTAAGCCTCTGAACAACTGTTTCCAAGTGCAGACATATTTTCTATAGACTATTCCTTAGATGGACTGTGACCATCTCAACCCCAATGGGGGTGAGCCAAATCAGTCACTAGGGTTCTGGGCTTAATTGATTTCTAGCAATGAGGATTAATTACTATCACTGTCCCTGGCAAGCGGCCTGTCGCTGTTTGCAACAGTTGGTTATTGGGATGTGTGATAAGTATCTTACAAAGACTCCATAATGGTAGTTGTAGTAACAGTTGAGATATCCATACTAACGATATTACAAGGACAACCAATGAAACATAACACAAAATATAAAAAGTACAAACAAAATGTTGACAACTATCAATGAACACTTATGATGCTAACCAGGGGTGGGCTTGGGCTGGGGGGGTGACTTACTGGCCCTTTTTGAAAAGTTTTGGATCAGCCCAGAGAGACGGGAACACAGCACATGTGAGACAGGATCAGAGATTTGCTAAATTGCTACAAGAATTTGATCTGTGTTGTATGTATCCCACAAACACTACCCTGACCGCTCTCCACAAATGAGATTGGGTGTCTTCTTTTTAAACCTGTTTTTTTTTTTTTTTTTAAAAACAGCTAAAGATGTTGCAATTTTAACAGTAGTGTCTGAATAAATGATTCCTAGGTGGAAATTATTTTTTTTGTCTCCATATCTTGTGTGTAACCGACCGTTCACTATTTCAAAACCTTTTTTTTCCAAATCTGGTAATTCTTCTCCCATGTGCTATTTCGGGTATCTTTGAAGTTGGTCAATGCAATTTACCCCTTCAAACCATATATTTTTGAAGACTGGACACCCCAGGGTATTTCAAATGCTGATATTTTAACTCTTTCCATGCACTAATTATACCACCAGCCTTTGTCAAAGTTTGCAGTAGTATTTTTTTGTGTGTATTTTTCCCCACACAGGTACTTTAGGTATGAATTTACAGGTCCTGGTATATGTCGTCGCACAACTCCCCTATATGTGTTCAGTAACATCTCCCGAGTACAGTGATACCCCAAATGCATGGGTTTGGGGCTAAAAAGCCACATTTGGGATGTGTGCATTTTTCAGATTGGAAATTAGTCATGTGGTCATCCTTCCCCGTGTGTTAATTTGGATGTTGTTGAACCCGGCCGATTAAATTTACCCCATCACATCATTCAGACACCCCATGGGCATTTAACATGCCAGTATCAATGCAATGTTTTTTTTTGTTTGTTTGTTTTTTTACATTTATTTTGTGATTAGAAAGCTGGGCTCCATTGACTTACCTGTACCTGTATTCAACCTGCAAGCAGAGCCAGAGTTTTCAGGAGGGTCTGGAGAGACCCTCCTGAGAACTCTTTAGCTCCTGATCGCCTCCTAAACTCTGACGCCCTGGGGAGCGACAGACAAGGCCCCTGATGCCGATCTCAGTGTTGCTGAATGCCTTGACATCAAGGCATTACAGCAACACCGTTTGGATGAAGAAAGTGAACTTAGATTGCTTTTTGCACCCGTTTAAAGGTCCTGGCACGTCAATCAAACGGTTTGTTTTCACGTGACGTGCCCGGACCATCAATTGTCATCAAGGGGTTAAACATCTAAACGTTAAAGGGTCATTGCAACTTACAGTTTATACAGACAAAATGAAAAGAAAGACATTTAGTTACATTAGAAATAAAAGCTACTCAAATCTTCGTGCTCATGTTATTACTATACCCAAGCCAGGTAAACCCACTGATAGCTGCTCTAACTACCGGCCCATATCTCTTCTTAATAATGACATTAAAATATATGCCAAGATCCTCGCTAATAGACTGGCTCCTCTACTCCCATTCCTATTACACGCCGACCAGGTGGGATTTGTCAGAGGCCGTCAGTCCTCGGACAACACACGAAAATTCATTAACGTAATCTGGGCTGCTAATCTCCGCAAAATCCCCACTCTCCTTATATCATTCGACGCGGAGAAGGCCTTCGATAGGCTCCATTGGCAATTCCTCCAAGCAACCCTCCTTAAATTTGGCCTCCCCCCCTCATTTACCCAAGCCATATTAGCTCTCTACTCCTCACCTTCGGCTTGCATCTCCATGCTAGGTTTTCTCTCCCGTCCTTTCCCTATAACTAATGGCACCCGGCAAGGCTGCCCCTTATCCCCTCTCCTATACGCCCTTGCACTTGAACCACTTGCGGAACGTATTCGACAGGACCCTCTCATCTCAGGCTTCCCAATGACTCCTGACTCCCCATGTACCCTCGGCCTTTTTGCAGACGATGTCTTAGCATCTATTACCTCCCCCTTGACATCTCTTCCCGCCTTACTGCTACAATTTGAAAAGTATGCGTCAGTTTCATACCACAAACTTAACATTTCAAAAACTCAAGCCCTTTGCCTCAACATGGACACTTCTCAATCGCGGTCCCTCTCTATTCTCTATCCTTTTGATTGGGGGGAATCCTCCTTAACATACTTAGGTATTCATCTGACTACACACATACGATCCCTCAATGCTTATAACTTAATTTCTATGTGGCGACAAGTCAAAAGGGACATCTTACGATGGAAGGGCTTTGAATTGTCTTGGCTGGGGCGCATTAATGCACTGAAAATGACTGCCCTACCCAAACTCCTGTATGTCCTACGTACAGTCCCTATCCCTCCCCCTCCCTCTTTACTGCATTCTATACAGTCCTTCTTCGTTGACTTTACAAAACAGAAGGGTAAATCCCGTGTTGCCAATTCCACCCAGACTTTGTGGGGTCCCACATATTAAGTCAAATCATGAGGCTTGCATTCTCTCTCAAACCCTTATGTTCTATGCCTCCTCTAACATACCGGCCTGGGTTTCCCAGGAAAATGCCCACCTCTCCCCCCCACTCCATTGCGCAACTTCTATGGTCCGCTAGTTCATCTCATCCCCCATTGCCCACCCTACCGCCTTCCACCTCTTATATGCTCAAAGTATGGTCCCACGCTAAACGTCGTTTCCCCTCTTTAGCCAGATGCTTTCCCTTTACACCCTTAGGGATCCTTGATTTGTTGATCCCGGACCTGCGTATTGATCGTTGGATTCGTCCAACCTTCCGAACCCTGGGTGACCTCTTCCACAATGGTATCATGGTACCTTTCACTTACCTCACTCGCACTCACAACATCCCTCAACACGATTTCTTCAAATATTTACAGATACGTCATGCCCTTTCTTCCATTACCTCCCCCGTGGCTCCATCCCCATACGAATTGCACCCTATTATTTCGTTCCGCCCCGGAGATTAAAGGAGCAATCTCCCGTTGGTACCTTTTGTTGGTCTCCAAATTTTATGTACGCAAATTGCCCCACATGCACGCCTGGGAGAGGGAACTGAACCAAACCTTTCCGTCCGATTCCTGGTTTGAGTCGGAAACTATGATGAAAGGGATATCCCATTGCTTGAACCACTTAGAATTGCAGAAAAAAATAAGCTGCCGCTGGTATTTGACTCCGTCCCGCTTGTCCCACATGGTCAAGGGCTACCCTAAATTCTGTTGGAGAGGCTGTGGTCAGGAGGGCTCCATGCTCCATATGTGGTGGTCTTGCCCACTCCTGGCCCCGCTTTGGCGACAAATATTCTCTGCCATTCGCTCTATGCTCCATTTCCACCTGGATCCCTTACCTGAAATTGCTCTCCTGCATATGTTTCCAGACCCTCTCCCGAGCCCCATACGTAAATTGATCATTCATGTATTCCTGGCTACTAAGCAATGCATTGCGAGACGCTGGAAAGCTGACTCTCCGCCACCACTAGCGGAAGTATTCTCAACTCTCGCCCGCCATTGCATGCTGGAAAAAATGTCCCATGCCGCCTCACACACGCCTCTCCGCTTTCACCAGGTCTGGGACCCTTGGCTCCAGTATGAGAGTAGACTCTCGCCTGCTCTCTAACTTCTCGATGTTCACATTATGCCTCGCCTCACTGACCGTACACACACTCACACTCAATGACTGACTCTCTACCTGATGAGTCCTCTCATGATTCACACATAAGAGGGACCCTTCTCCTCTCATAGGGGCCTCTATGTTTGCATTCTATTTGGGCCGGGTACTGGTCGCCTGATTTACATTCCTGCCTGTCGTGTCCTACACATGGATATGTGCCTTATTTTATGTTTGCATTGTTTGCCCGACTGTTTTCAGTTTTCAGTTTTACGTTGTTTTTTCTTTCTGTTTTATGTTTTATCTGTGAGTGGCTTCATTGTATTGCGGGCTACATGCACGCACCTCGGTCAGTTTTTTTCTCTCCTGCTGCTCACTTTTTGAAAAATACTGAAAAATCTCGGATCCTTTTAGAGCCAATGTTAGGTACTGATTTTATTGCAACATTTGACACCCTGTATTGTATTGGCTATAACCTACATTGTGTCTGTTTCTCTCGTTCATTACTATGTACCTTCTTACATTTTGGGCCTACTGTGGCTAAATGTGTCATGGTTCTCTGCTGTACTGTATCTGACTCTTTGGATCTGAATAAAAACTGTTATTTACAAAAAAAAAGAAATAAAAGCTACTCATGACCTTAACAAACATACAATTACTAGAAATACACCTTCTGGCCCCAGAAGTCTCTATGGCCATCTTGGCAATCTGCAACAATTTTGGATCTTTTTTGTCAACGACCATGACTGAAGTCTCACTAGCCCTGGTTACTTTTCTACCTTTTTTATAGACTCACAAAGTATCTAAACCAGGTATCACCTGGCCATATGGGAGGTGATATAGAAATGCCCCTTACTGACAATGAGGTAAGCTTTTGTAGTTCTCCATTGACCATGTGACCTGCTATTATGACCAAGTAACTAACACTATCATCCTCAGTACAAGCTTTAATGTGATGTTGTCTTTACGTTGTGGACATTTTCCCTAATTATTAGCCTTTGTTGTTTCAGTCATTGCTCACTGATATATAAAATCAGGTACAGTATCTCACAAAAGTGAGTACACCCCTCACATTTTTGTAAATATTTTATTATATATTTTCATGTGACAACACTGAAGAAATTACACTCTGCTACAATGTAAAGTAGTGAGTATACAGCCTCTATAACAGTGTAAATTTTCTGTCCCCTAAAAAAAAAAAACAAACAAAAAAAAACCCACAACCGTGGCAACAAAAGTGAGTACACCCCTAAGTTGAATTGTCGAAATTGGGCCCAATTAGCCATTTCCCCTCCCCGGTGTCATTTGATTCCATCAGTGTTACAAAGTCTCAGATATGAATGGGGATGAGGCATGTTAAATCTGGTGTTATCACTCTAACACGCTCTCATACTGGTCACTGGAAGTTCATCATGGCACCTCGTGGCAAAGGACTCTCTGAGGATCTGAAAAAAAGAATTGCTTCTCTACATAAAGATGGCCTAGGCTATAAGAAGTTTGCCAAGACCCTGAAACTGAGCTGCAGCATGGTGGGCAAGACCATACAGTGGTTTCACAGGACAGGTTTCACTCAGAACAGGCCTCGCAATGGTCAACCAAAAGAAGTTGAGTGCACGTGCTCAGCGCCATATCCAGAGGTTGTCTTTGGGAAATGGACGTTTGAGTGCTGCCAGCATTTCTGCAGAGGTTGAAGGGGTGGGGGTCAGTGCTCAGACCATGCACCGCACAATGCATTGAATTGGTCTGCATGGCTGTTGTCCCAGAAGGAAGCCTCGTCTAAAGATGATGCACAAGAAAGCCCACAGTTTGCTGAAGACAAGCAAACTATGGACATGGATTACTGGAACCATGTCCTGTGGTCCGATAAGACCAAGATAAACATATTTGGTTCAGATGGTGTCAAGCGTGTGTGGTGGCAACCAGTTGGGGAATACAAAGACAAGAGTGTCTTGTCTACAGTCAAGCATGGTGGTAGGAGTGTCATGGTCTGGGCTTGCATGAGTACTATGACATACTGAAGCAGAGCATGATCCTCTTTCTTCGGAGACTGGGTCACAGGGCAGCATTCCAACATGACAACAACCCCAAACACACCTCCAAGACGACCGCTGCCTTGCTAAAGAAGCTGAGGGTAAAGGTGATGGACTGGCCAAGCATGTCTCCAGACCTAAACCCTATTGAGCATCTGTGGGGCATCCTCAAATGGAAGGTGGCGGAGCGCAAGGTCTCTAACATCCACCGACTCCGTGATGTGGTCATGGACGAGTGGAAGAGGACTCCAGTGGCAACCTGTGAAGCTCTGGTGAACTCCATGCCCGAGAGGGTTAAGGCAGTGCTGGAAAATAATGGTGGCCACACAAAATATTTGGGCTCAATTTGGACATTTCCACTTAGGGGTGTACTTTTGTTGAAAAGGTTTAGACATTAATAGCTTTATGTTATTATTTTGAAGGGACAGCAAATTTACACTTATACAGGCTATACAGTCGCTTTACATTGTAGCAGAGTGTCATTTCTTCAGTGTTGTCACATGAAAAGATATAATAAAATATTTACAAAAATGTGAGGGGTGTGCTCACTTTTGTGAGATACTGTACATGAGCATGCAATCCCCATAGGCCATCAATGGCAGTATAATGAGTCATACTGAAGATCTCAATTATTTTAAATGAGGCACTGTCATAGGAGTGTCATTCCTTCCAACTCTTGCAACTTCAGCCCTGTTAGATGCCTGTCTTCTGTAGCATCACTCACTACAGAGTTCCAAACTGCTTCTGGAGCAACATCAGCACAATCACTGCGCATCGGGAGCTTCATCAAAATGGGTTTAAATGTCCAAGAAGCGGCACACAAGCAGAAGATCACTAAACCTTGCAGTGCCGTTAAGCACACCTGGAAGTCTGATGGATGAATCCCGGTTTGACTTATGTCAGGAGAGCACTACCTACCAGAATGCATAGTGCCTACTGGTTTGTGTTTGGTGGAGGAGTGATAATGGTCTGGGGATGTTTTTCATGGTTATGGCTAGGCACCTTAGTTCCAGTAAAGGGTAATGTTAGTGCTACAGGCATTTTAGACAATTGTATGCTTCCAACTTTGTGGCAACAGCTTGGGGAAGGACCTTTCCTGTGTGACTGTGCCCCTGTGCACAAAGCAAGGTCCATGAAGATATGGTTTGGCAAGTTTGGTATGGAGGAACTTGAGTGGCCTGCACAGAACCCTGGCCTTAACACCACTGAACACCTTTGGGATGAATTGGGAGGCTGATTGCAAGACAGGCCCTCTTGTTCAACATCAGTGCCTGACCTCACAAATGCCCTTTTGGCTGAATGGGCATAAATTCATACAGACACACTCCAATTGGAAGGGTTAACTCCATATTAATGCCCATGGTTTTGTAATGGGATGTCCAACAAACTCATATACGTAGGATATTCAGGTTTCCACATTTGGTTATGTACTGTATATCCTTGAAAAACTGAAGCCCTTAGTATTTAATCATGTAAAGGGCCAGCTTGTCACAGAGACTGTAGGATTGCAGTCTGAAAGCCACAGAGACTCCAATTTGTCTAGCTTATTTTTGAGGCCAGAAACCTGCAAAAGCTGTAACTCTCATTTTGCAGTTGTGAATAGAGATACCTATATAGTGACGTAAATGTAAGATTCTACAAGAAGCGGTTGCCGCCAAAACCGCCATGGACTCGACCTCTGAAGGGGTGCTGTGGTATCTGCCATCAAGACGTTAGCAGTAGATCCTTTAAGTCCTGTAAGTTACAAAGGGGGGCCTCCATAGGTGCTCCGTTGTCCAGTTTTTATGCTCACGTGCCCATTGTAGGCACTTTTGGCAGTGGAAAGGGGTCAGCATGGGCACTGGTGTGACTGGTGTGCGGCTTTGCAGACTCATACACAATAAAATGCGATACGCTGTGTGTTCTGACACCTTTCTATAAGAACCGGCATTAACTTTTTAAACAATTTGAGTTACAGTAGCTCATCTTATGGATTTGACCACACAGGCAGACTTGGCTGCCCATGACCGCTGGTTCACCACTTTTCCTTCCTTGGACCACTTTTGATAGGTACTGACCACTGCAGATGGGAAATACCCCACAGGAGCTGCAGTTTTGGAGATGCTCTGACCCAGTTGTCTAGCCATCATAACTTGGCCCTTGTCCAAGATCACATCAACTTTGAGGCTGAAATGTTCACTTGCATCGCCACCGACAGGTACTTTGATACCAAGATTATCTGTGTTATTCACTTCACCTGTCAGTGGTCATGTTATGGCTGATCCGTGCATGTTAGGCTTACTATGTGCTTATGCCCACTATGAGCTGCACTGTATGATATCTATATCTCACTAACAGTATACCGATGAGGGTTATGATAAAACACCTACACAACCTCTAAAGTGCCAAATGTTGCCTTATTGTCCCATTGTACCTAATGCCCCATTAAGCTCATGCAAAACATTTGCTCAGGCCTCAACCAGCACATGTAAATAAATGTAAATAAATCACTGGGTTTGAGGTAATTTGTTTTACTATAATTTTTTAATTATCGGCAGTTCTTATATAATTAATTTCCTTGTTATTTATCTACTTACCTCAAAATAAGTGGGGGACATATTTATATTCTTGCCCGAAAGAGCTAGTTACAGCTCTGAGAGGGAGAACTGATATAACCTACCTCACCTATGAACTTCCCTCTGCAACTTTTTGTGGTGTGTGACCGGTGCGGACATACAGCGTGGTTTTTGCTCTCTTTTTCATGCTGTGTCTGACGTGACCAGCTGCATATTAGTATTAGTTGTGCGTTTTGCCTTTGTGGGAAAGTTAATCGAGGATAGGCAGTCAGCCTGAGCAGAGCAGCATTGTAGAATTAGTGGAGGGCAGTGAGAGTAGCAGTATATTTATCAGAATTTTTCCTCACAGCACGCGGCGCCACAGAAGTAAGCTGCAGGCCCGCGTTAGACGGGCGCATTTACATCTGCGTGTCAGTGATGCCTTATTGATGTCAGAGGTCAGAGGAGAATGGGCAGACTGGTTCGAGATGACAGAAAAGCAACAGTAATTCAAATAACCACTCGTAACAACCAAGGTATGCAGAATAGAATCTCTGAACGCACAACACTTCAAACCTTGAAGCCGATTAGCTACAGAAGCACCACACCAATTCGCACAGGCTCACCAAAGTTGGACAATGGAAGCCTGGAAGAACATTGCATATATATATATATATGGACTTTTTAAAAAAAAAATTTTGGGGGCTGATGGTTTCCTTGATGGTGACATTAGTGAGGAATTATTTTTACATCATTATTTTTTTTATGTCACTAATCACATTGTGATTAGTGAGCTGGGCTCCATTGACTTGCATGGTTGAATGCATTACCTGCAAGAGTTCTCAGGAGGGTCTGGATAGTTAGTGTTTCAGTTGGCGCCGCAATGTTGTTTGTGGCAGTGATGTCACTCAGTGACTCACTGATGGCACTAGTGGTTGCTCTTCGCATCAATCAAACAGGGTAGGGGGGTTGTTTTGCTGAATGCCTTGAGATTGAGGTATGTCAGCCACACTGATTACTCTTAGGAAGTGATTGCTGATCATCTGAGCTCTGTTTTAGTATAGTGTCCTGTACTGAGTCCAGTAGCTTAACAAATCACTGGCAGAAACCATGTATGTGCCTATCACTGCAAACAATATTTGTTGCCTGCTCCATGGGCTATTTGGAGACCAAAGGCAGCAATACAATTTCTTTTAGTGTTAGAGGATCTAACATGACCAATCTAAAACTTTTTCTTTAGTCTGAGAGGAAAGCCAGCATGTTTAACATTAAACTTTCTTTGAGGGCAGCCTCCACTTCACTACGGAACCAGTTGGTAGTCAACACAGAGAGGGAACCCTTTAGTGCTACCATGTATAAGATATGTGGTTGGGCTCTAGGGCCCACCTTGCCAACCACTTATCAAATGTGTGATTGGCACAGAAATGATTAAAAAAACCCTGCCAGCTGAGAGCCATTGATGCATTAACTTAAAACATTGACTGTACTTGAGAATCTAATTTAATCTAGGTTCCACGTATGTGTTTCTATAATTATACAAATATCTATAATGTCATAGGAAGGTATAGCCTTCGCTATTAGACAGGATACTAAGATTACAGACTTCCTATGACACTCTGGTTGCATGGTTGGAGTTGCTAATTATATTTTAGCTTCTATTACAGACCTTTTGAATCCACTTTGGCACTACCTTAACAGTTTGAGGGCTATAATTATATCTCATTATAACTTTAAACTCAAGCTTTAAATATTGTTTACTCCCAGACCATTGAAAATATTCCATTGAAATCCTGCTTTGAGTGGAGAAAGAACTTACTACCTTATTTGGGTATTAACATTCAAATGCTCATTTACCTGGACATCGTTTCAATCTAGAACACATTAAGAAGGGTATTAA